>NC_056743.1:443205468-443225192 GCF_019279795.1 Protopterus annectens
GTGTGTAAGAAGAAAGGCATGTGTGTGTATGTGTATATATACATATATATATATATATATATATATATATATATATATATATATATGTATATATAGCTGCTTTTTGACTGCATTTGGTCAACAGGTATGTGAGATCGTCGATCTCCAGGTAGTAAATATTCCCTCCTACTAATTATATATATTCCTTACTAACTCTTGCCCATAAGCTCATTCTCAACCCCTCCCTCTGTCCCTCCCTTTCTTCTGCCTTTAAAATGCACCTACCTGATAGAGTATTAAGGTCAAATAATCAAAATCTATTAGAAGTTTACAAACCTACTCATCCCCCAAGCAAAAACCTTCTATCCTATGGCCTAGCTCGCCTCTGGAACTCCCTACCACCGTCCATTCACACCACCTCTAACCATTTTACTTTCAAAAGATCTCTTTACTCATATCTAGCATCACGGTGGGAATGCTCTTGCTCCCACCCTACATAACACTGTCTATTTTCATTTTCCTTCTCTTTACTCCAGCAAATTTCCTTATTATTTTCCCCAACACACACATTATTATTTCTATGATATTTGCAAAGAATGTACTAGACTGGGCCTCTAAGTCTATGCTTCCTAATATGCAATTACTTTCAGTATTGCTTTGTATTATTCCTTCTGTTAGTCTGTATCTTCAGTATGTTTCATCACAAGTCTGTATTATTTCTAATGTTTGCTGTACTATTTTGAAATTATTTGCTTTAATCTTTTGCATCTGTATAATTATCATTAATAACCTGCTGTACTTAGATTGTTGATAGATATAACCTGGATAGATTGATTCTGTACCTACATTTTTGGAGCTTTTCTCCCCAGGACTCCATTGAAAACGGGTTCATTTTGGCTCAATGGACTATCCTGGTAAACCAACTGCAATAAATAAATAAAATAACTCTGAAAGACCACTTAGCTAAAAATCCGTCTCTGTTCTTGCTCAAAGATATACTACTTCCCAAATGTGAACAAGCATCTTTTCATTCCTTACATCTCCTTACTTTTTCTTCTTCGCTTACTTCCTTACTGCTGTCAGCTTCCCTCCCCTGGCGCTCTCTCTCTCCCTCCAAACATGCCACAAGCCAGTTTTTCCCTCACTTCATATTGAAATTCCTGTATGTATTAGGCTAACTTACCTTTAATTTCTCTACAGACTATCTAAAATTTTGAATAAACATTAAATGGTTGTCATATAACTTGTATCTATTCTTAACCAGTATTTTATATTATGTCTAATTTGTTATAATTTAAACTACTGATGTTTTTGTTTTACTTTTGAAGATTATAAAATTATTGTTCTTAAAATGTTTGTAACAATTTGGAGCTTTTCACTTGGGCCTCCACTGAAAATGGGCTTCTACCCAGTCACACTTTCCAGGTAATCAAATGTCAAATAAATAAATCCAGTTTCTTAAAGTTTGTTACAGCAACTAAAATGTTAACTAAATATATGCAAATAGTTACATAATTATCAGTTTGTTGAAAATAATCCTGGGTCAATTTGTTTGCATTAGAATTCTTTTAAAATTGCTGCAGTCATCCTTGGCTATGTGTTAAGTGTTTTTGATCTTGGGCATACTGGATTAAACAATGGGTGCCAGCAGAGGTGAGAATGGTCATATTCTGCTTGATGACACACGAACTACATTTCTCTCTGGCTTGATAGTGCTTTTCATTTCACTGAATGACAGGTTTAAATGCTTAGCTGTTTAAGATGTCTTAATTAATTTCATTGAATGTATTTTTTTGAATTTGTCAACCAGTGTAATCTGTTCATGCATTCATTACAAAGTAAATCCAGGCTTTGTCTAGGAGAGACAAGGCTTGGCTTAATTGTTTGGAGGTGGGTATGCTGTTTTATGAAATGATATGTGGGTCACGTTCTACAGAATTCAGCTCAGTTTGGAATTTAAAGTCATGACGGAAGGTTGGATGACAGGTTAGTGCAGCTTTTTTGTTTTATAAATTACTACTTTAAGAATTTTACTTTTTGTGGCTGGTGACAGTGAGATTATAAATAACCGTCATGATTAGCTATTGATGACTTGAATTTTGCAGTAAATTTTACTGATAATGCCTGTATTCTGTTTAGGTTGTATGTAGACTTTGTGCAAGTCATTTGGAGAAGCAGTCAGCTTTGTAGGAGATGGCTACTAGAACAATTAATGGTACTTGTTTGGACTACACACTTGAACATTACAGGTACATAGACATTTTTATGTTTGGGAGATTCTTATTTAAACTGAATTACTGATATCATCTCTTGTGTTTGGTATAATTACTGGATAATTTTAAGTAGAAAGTATGTATTTGGCATACTTCTTGTTTCCATGTTGTACGGTTTATATAGGTTCATAGGTGTGTACTAGGCTAATGGCCCTGGAGCCTTTACAACCCTAGCCCACAGGATTACCCTGACATCGTGCCACCCAACCTTAGTTCCCAGTGCCTCTGTCGAGTAGGGCCACTGGAGTGATCCCCGGGGTGAATTTTCTATTTCCCATCCACTCATCAAGATTTCTCTTGAAGAGGGTCAGTGAGGTGCTCTGCTTGACATGTATAGGAAGTCTATTCTATAGCATGGGCAGTCTCTGGGATATGAACCTGTCCCTCTAGCATGTTCTGTTGATTGTGGTAGTGAGGTTGAGGTCTCTGGAGAGTGTGGTGCGGAGGGATTGTGATTTCTTTAGATGCAGCATTTCTAACAGAGCTGGGTCAGACATGACTTTGTAAGTCAAGCAGAGATCGCCTCTAAGTACACAATATGAGACAGAGAATAGTTGGATTATTTTGAGTCTGTCCATATAGGACAAATGTTTAAGGCCTTGGATCCTCTTTGTGAGGTACTTTTGCGGCCAATCCAGTTGTTGCAGGTGTCTAGTGAGGTACATGCCAAATGGGGCATTGTACTCGATGATTGGCTTAATGAGGGAACAGTAGAGGGAGACAATGACCTCTTTCTTCCTGGATACAAATCCTTAGTAACGAGATGGGCCACATAGAAGGACTTTCTGATCACAGTGGCAATGTGGTGGTCAAAAGACAGGTTGCTGTCGACCTGTGTTCCCAGATTTCTTATAATGCCCTCTGTGTTCATTGAACTACCATCAATGTGGCAATTCAAGGTAACCGGGTTTTTCCCAAAGGGGATGAAGACACATTTCTTGGCATTGAGCTTAAGGCCATGGTTCTGACACCAGTCGTTGGTCTGATTGAGGCCTTTCTGTAGGAAGTTAGCATCACTTGAGGAGTTAATGATAGCTCCCCAACTTGCAATTATCTGCGAACTTTGTCAGCTAGAGTCCCTTCGTGTTGGCCTGGACTTCAGAGGAGTAGATACCAAACAGGAGAGGACCCAGGACCGAACCCTGTGGGACTCCACTTGTGACTGGTCGGCAGTCTGACTTGGAGTCAGCTACTTTCACACTGTGAATTCTATCTGTGAGCCAGTCTGAAAACCACCTAGTGATATAGGGGTTGATGCCTAGCTTAGTAAGTTTTTCTATGATTCCTAAGTGGGGAATGGTATCAAAGGCCTTGGCCAGATCAAGGTAGGCTGTATGACCCACCTTACCTTCATCCACAGCTATGGTGACGGACTCAAAGAAGTCAACCAAGTTGAGCAGGCATAATCTACCCTTCAAAAAACCAAACTGTGTAGGATCCAGAGTTTGGAGATTCCCTATATCCTTGTTTATTAGGTCCATGATGATGCGTTCCATGGCTTTACATGTCAGACTCGTCAGGCTAATGGGGTGATAGTTCCCGGGGTCTGTAGTTGCTCCTCCTTTGTTGAGAGGGATGACTGTAGCAGTGCGTCATTCAGTGGGGATAAAGCCTGAGGTGAGGCCGTACCTGAACAGGGCACACAGGTGAGATGCTAGTTCACTTTGTAGTTCATGTAGAACACAGCCAGGGATACTGTCAGGTCCCATAAAGCTGTATTCTTGGCCTTAGACAGTGCTGTTTTAATCTGTGCAACAGTAATTCTGGGTGCCTAGCAATCTACTGGTATTGTGATTGGTCCTTTGGGGGGAGGGGTAAAGTTAGCACTGAATCTGTTTGCCAGTATATTTGCAATATCTGTTGGCTCGGTACAGGAGATACCATTGTGCAGGAGTTCAGAGCAAATTGGGTATTGCCATGGAGATTCTTTGCATAACTATAGAAGGCCTCGCGATTGTCTGTCTGCTGCAATTCTGTTTTCATAGCTAGCTTTAGAAGATTTGATGAGGGATCTCAACCTTTTGCTGAGGCTGATAAGGGAGTCTTTCCAGTCTTGGGACTTCACCTTATTCCGCATCAGTTTCCTCCTTCTGCTGTAGAGTTTGTTTATGGCAGGGAACCACCAGATTGGATTCCTTTTTTTTGAGGAGAGCGTCTTAGTTCTATTGGGTATGGTGAGATCCATGCATTTGTGTACGTGTTTGTACAGTGCACTGGTGTATGCTATGGCGGTCATACAACTATTCTCCATTTGCATTGGTTCCGTGAAGTTAGCCACCTCTGTTTTTAGGAGGCCAAAGTTAGCTTTGGAGAAGTTTTTCATGGTGGTTACCTTTGTTGGGGGGGGGGGTGGATTTCCAAGGTGATTGGCTTGTGATCAGATCTAACCAGGGAGGAGTTGACTACTGGTGTGGAGCAACGGTCACCCATGTTAGTAATGACCGGGTCAAGGATGTTGCTACCTCTAGTGGGGGTAAGAACAAGTTGGCCCAGGGCATTGGAATTAATGAATTCCAGAAAGCGTTGGGCAAGTGTATTGGTACACGAGTAGTTTTCCCAGTTAATGGAGGGGTAGTTGAAGTCGCCCAGTATGAGAGTGTTAGGTTGGACCCTAATATTCTCCAGGGTGCTTAGGAATGTGGATTGTGAATCTTGGGACATGGCTGGGGACCTATAGCAGGCTACAACCTGAATCGCTGTCTTACCCAATGTTAGCTGCACCTGAAGTATCTCAGATGTGTTATGTTGGACTACTAGTCTGGAGGTGTGCGCATCCTTTATGAATATGGAGACACCACCGCCTTTGGAGCTTCGGACCAAGTTCTGGGGCTGAAAGGTGTGGAATGAGTTGTAGCTTGGTAGTGCAGGGGTGATTTCTGCTGCCTTGAACCAGGTCTCTGCTACAGCACAAATGTCAATGTTCTCCATTTTAAGGAGTACTTCGAGCGAGTGCATTTTGAGATTTAGACTTCTAGCATTTAGCATTATGACCCTCAAATTGCATTTGTTTGTAGCTGTTATGATGGTAATTTGGCCTTTGGAATACCACCTAAAAAAGGCATTATAGGGGTGGCAAGAGCCTTGGCTAGTATCCGGAACCCCAGCGGTGACAGGTGCAGGCCATCTCTGGCAAAGCATCAAGGTCTGTCAATCATGTCATGTCATCCCAGGCAGACAGATATTGGATCTCCTTAGAATGACACCAGAAACTTAGCCAATTGTTGAAATCAATCATTTTCTGCTTGCATTGTAGTATCATTCTGGGTGATGGTAGGATGCTGCTCAGGGCTAAAGTCATACCCGCCTGGGCTACATAATCTGAGAGCTCCTCCATGTCTCTTTTCATGTAGTCCAGGGAGGTATGTCTCAAGTCATTCACACCCACATGTACAATGACAGAGTCATATTTGTACCTGTTGTTGAGGGGCCTAAGTCTGTGCATTATGTGGCGGATCCTGGCGCCTGACAGGCAGCTGACTGTTACTTTCTCCTTATTCAACCTAGTGAGTGGGACATCAGTGTGCCTCACTATCGAGTCACCTATGACTAGTGTGTTGGGCATGCTATTTTGCCTCAGGGGCTTTAGTTGAGTGACACACTGTTTAGGAGAGTTGTGTGTCTCGTGATTAGTGTTGTGCTGTGGTGGTCTAGTGCATTTCTGCCTTGGAGGTATCTGCTGTTCGGTTAGATTTTTATTGAGAGCCTCCGCAAAGATGGGTGTGTTGTTTGTGTTTTTATGTGAAGGCAATGCTGGTGTGTGTCCTGGAGGGCTGTGTGTTCCATGTGGTGTGGTGCAAGTGTTGACCTTCTCCTCTTGACCAGCTATTCCGGTCTTGGTTGGAGAGTGTGCGGCTTCCAATTTGGATATATAAGTGCATCTCTCACAAGTCTGAGTGTTGGGGGGTTAAGAGGAGAGGGCTGTCAGTATACATAAGGCAGTTGCTACATTGCCTCAGGATGCCCAAGTTCACCAGGTTAATAGGGGAAAGCACAGGGAACTGACTTTTAGACACGCCTGGAGAGGTGGGCATTAATAAGTACTGGAGCTATTTCCTTGTAGAACATTAGTGCCGGTAGCACTTTTGTGTACTACAATAATTGCTACAAGAAGTCTGGTAAAGTGCTAAACTAACAAGCTAGTAAAAGTGCAGGAGAGGAGAGAACTACCAGAACTAAGGGAAAACTTAAGAACAGACTTTAGCACTGCTCAGAAGCTTACAAACAGTCCTGGATACAGCAAATCTGTATCTGGACTAGATTAGTTACAGGAAAGGTGGGAAACAAGCACAGATGTGGGCTTTTAAACCAGAAAGTTCAGAGAGATCGAGAAACTGCCTAAATGGTCAATAAACTACAATTTCTGGGCCAAAAAACACTCCTCTTGTGCCTACCACCCTCATTGATAAGCTAGAAGGCTTCCTTCCAAAACAGAAGTCTTGAGGGGGCTCAGAAGCTTATCAACAGTCCTGGATTCAGCAACTCTGTATCTGGACTAGACTAATTACAGGAAAGGTGGGAAACAAGCGCAAATGTGGGCTTTTAAACCAGAAAGTTGAAAGAGGTGGAAAAAACTGCCCAAACGGCCCATAAGCTGCAATTTCTGGGACAAGAACCACTCCTCTTGTGATAGATAGGCTACCTATTACTTACCACTCCCACTGGCAAGCTATAATGCTTCCCTCCAACACAGAAAGGCTTGGGGGCTCAGAAGCTTACACACAGTCCTGGATACAGCAAAATCTGTACCTGAACTAGGCTAGTTACAGGAAATGCGGGAAACAAGCACAAATGCAGTCTTTTAAACCAGAAAATTGAAAGAGATGGAAGACTACCCAAATGGCCAATAAACTACAATTTCTGGGCCAGACACCACTCCTCTTGTCGTAGATAGGCTACCTAGTGCTTACCACTCCCACTGAAGCTAGAAGGCTACCCTCAAACACAGAAAGGCTTGGGGGGACTCAGAAGCTTACCAACAGTCCTGGATACAGCAAATCTGTATCTGGACTAGACTAGTTACAGGAAAGGCGGGGAACAAACGCAAATGCGGGCTTTTAAACCAGAAAGTTGAAAGAGATGGAAAAACTGCCCAAGCGGCCAATAAACTACAATTTCTAGGCAAAACCCACTCCTCTTGTGGTAGATAGGCTACCTAGTGCTTACCACTCCCACTGATAAACTAGAAGGCTTCCCTCCAACATAAAAAGGATTGGAGGGCTCAGAAGCTTACCAACAGTCCTGCATACAGCAAGTCTGAATCTGGACTAGGCTAGTTACAGGAAAGACAGCGAACAAGCTGAGAATATATATATATATATATATATATATATATATATATATATATATATGTATATATATATATATATATATATATATATATGTATATATATATATATATATATATATATATATATATAGCTGTATATATGTACATATATATATATATATGTATGTATATATATATTTTTTTCAGAAAAGCAGCCAAAACAGCAGTAAATACAATTCAAATGCAGTGCAGGCAAACACACTTGTGTGTGTAGCAATATTACAGCAAGTGCAGCTTAAATATATGCAATTAAATTAACAAATGACTAAAAACAAGTGCAGGAGGCAGTAAATTAGAAGGCTTAACTCGCGGTGGTGGTGCTGTGGTAGCGTTGTCGCCTCACAGTAAGACGCTGTCCGGTTCGATTCTCAGCTAGTGCGTCTTCTGCGTGGAGATATGCGTGAATGGGCGTACCTTCGTTGAAGGTTGTGAGTCAGGGCTGGTAATTCGGCACGTAAAAATCAACTACCAATCATTAGCGGACCGGAGTTCCGCTGTGGCGATCCCTAACCGGGAAAGCCGAAAGACACAAACAAACTAACAAGCAGTAACAAGTGCAGAGTAAGAGTAACTGAAGAGATAACAGCACGCAGAAAGTACAGTTTTGTACCTACCATAAATGTAGATGTTCGAAGATCCACATTGCTGCAGTCCTAACACTTGGGTAGTCCGCTGTCCCAGTCGGCCCGAATACCAAAGTATAAGGCTGACGTCGGTCAAGGCGCATTTGTCTGACATCAGGACATCAGGGTACAAATGCGCATGACCGACGTCATATCCTCAGTCTTTTCTTGCCCCAGATGTCAGAAGACCCTAAAAAGATAAGGCCAAAACCAAAAACACCAAACACTCCTGTACCTAATATATGTACAATATATACAAATTTACAAAAATAGAACCCCACCCACACAACCACCCCTAAACACAGAGGGCAAGGAGGGGGTAAATTGGACTGCAGCAATGTGGATCTTGAACATCTACATTTATGGTAGGTACAAAACTGTACTATGTTCTTCATCTCACATTGCTGCAGTCCTAACACTTGGGTAGAATCCCAAAGCAGAGGTAAGGGAGGATGGCTAAACTATAATGAAGCAGGAGCTGCCAAAATGCCCTGCAACACAGCAGTGGCAAAACCAGCCCTGGATTTAGAATAGAGAGGAAGGTGGTAATGCTTGGAGAAAGTATGCACTGAACTCCAAGTAGCTGCCTCCAAAATATCCTTAGTTGCCACCCCTTAGAAATGCTGTTGAAGTGGCAGTAGCCCTCGTGGAATGAGGCCTAATCCCAGCTGGAATCTCCTTGCCATGATGGGAATAACAGAATGCAATGCAAAACCCAATCCACTTAGATATAGTTTGTTTTGACACAGGCTTGCCCTGGGAACTCAAAGCAAAAGAAACAAACAACTGCTGAGACTGCCTAAAATCCCTAGTCCTGCTTAAATAATAACGCAACTGCCTGTGTACATCTAAAGTGTGCAAAATCTTTCCCCCTTATTTTGGGGATTTGCATAAAAAGTAGGCAAATGAATAGTTTGGTTTAAAGCCACACTAGAAACCACCTTAGGCATAAATGAAGGATTAGTACGTAATGATACCCTATCCTTATGAAAAATCAAAAGGCTCAACCGCCATAAGGGCCTGCAATTCAGAAACCCTTCTTGCAGAAGTAATGGCCAACAAAAAAGCAGTCTTCCATGACAAGTATTTCAATTCAGCAGTAGCCGCAGGCTCAAAAGGTTGTAGAGTAAGTTTCTCCAACACAAAATTGAGGTCCCAAGCAGGAGTAGGAGCTCTACGTGGGGGTCTTATATTCTTTGCCCCTCTAAGAAATTGCTTGAACAAAGGATGAGAAAACAATGGTGGGTCACAATCATAGTGAGCTGAAATTGCTGCAGCATGAATCTTAATGGAAGAGAAAGACAAACCTTTGTCCAATAACTCAGTAAGATATTGAAGAGCCACACTCAAATTAGGCTCAGAAACATCCAAATCCTTTGCTGCACTCCAAAATAAAAATCTCTTCCATTTTTCTGCATACACTTTACGTGTACTAGGCCTTCTGGCTTCCATAATCACATTCAAAACTTGTTGAGGAAGTTGAGACCTGCTGTGGTTCAAAACAGAATATGCCAGGCTGTTAGATGAAGAGAGTGAAGCTTGACATTGAGGAGATGACCGTCCCTCTGAGACAAAAGGTGTGGAATTAAAGGTAAAGGCCATGGAGGCTTCCTTACCAGATTCCTCAGTAATGGGTACCAGTGTTGCGAGGCCAATCTGGAGCTATCAAAATCATCCTTGGCTTGTCTTGTCTGACCTTTAGGAGTACCTTTGGGAGGAGAGGCAGAGGTGGAAAGGCATACACATGAAGATTTTCCCAACTGAACGAAAGAGCATCCACTTTCCAAGCTGTGTGATGAAACCTTTTCGTGCAAAACTTTGGCAGCTGGTGGTTTAGTGGAGAAGCGAACAGATCTATGTCTGGAGTTCCCCAGGACACTGTCAATTGTCGAAATACATGAAGATCCAGTTTCCACTCGTGGGGATCCATGATTTGCCTGCTTAACACATCTGCTAAGGAGTTCTGTGCTCCTGGCAGAAACCTTGCCTGTAGATTTAGCTGCAAGCTGAGCGCAGTCTCCCACAAAATCATTGCTTGCCTGCATAGAGGATAAGAATGTGTTCCGCCTTGCTTGTTGATGTACCACATGACAGTAGTGTTGTCTGTTAGAATCAACACCTGCCCTGGAAGAAGTAACTCCTTGAAAGCCATTAATGCAAACTGGACTGCTAACATCTCCTTCATGTTGATATGTAGATGCTGTAGTCTGGCAGGCCACTTGTCTTGTATCCACTTTCCATTCAGATGAGCTCCCAAGCTATGTCTGAGGCATCTGTCGTTAGAATCTGACTACGCCTCTGGCGGGTCACAGAGAGTCCCTTGTTTAGGTGACATTCCTGAGCCCACCACAAAAATTCCTTTTGAATGCAAGGTATTATTGGAATGACAGTGTCCAAATCCTGGCAGTGCTGTGTCCATACATTTTCAGATACCATTGCAGCTTCCTCATATGCAGTTTGGCATTGGGAAGCACCAGAATACAAGATGCCATGAACCCTAATGCTTGAAGGACTGTCCTTGCAGTCAGCACGGACTGATGAGATAGTTGATGGAAGTAAAGGGATAGACTCTTTTGTTTGTCCGGGGTTAAAAGGCCATCTGGGCTGCTGTATTCAGTCTCACACCCAGAAAGCACATGTCTTGAGAGGGTACTAGACTGGACTTTATTTCGTTCACAGAATACCCCAGGCATCTTAGCACTGCTATCACATATTCCAGATGCTGAAGAAGCTCGTCCTTTTCTTGAGCCAGAATCAGACAGTCGTCCAAGTAAGGATAGATTTGTATTCCTTTTAGCCTGAAAAAGCTACAACTGGAGCCAGAACTTTTGTGAATACTCTGGGCGCAGTAGATAAGCCAAAGGGCAATGCAGAGAACTGATAATGTGAATTTCCAGCTCGGAAACGCAGATACTTCCTGCAACTGAGTCTGATAGGCACATGAAGGTAAGCCTCCTTGAGATCTAAAGTTACCATCCAGTGATCTTTGCCCAGCAGAGGTAAAAGCTGTTGTAACGTCAACATTTTGAACTTGGGAATGTCCAAATAAGTGTTGAGGATAGACAAATCCAAAATTGGTCTCCACGTGTTCCCCTTTTTTGGTACTAGGAACAGGCGAGAATAAAATCCTAGGCCCCTTTCTGACACAGGAACCGGCTGAATGGCCCCTATCTGGAGCAACAGAGAAATTTGCTTGTGAGCCTCTTTTCTTTGTATAGGAGGAATGTCTGGCATGCCTTTGAATGGAGGCAAGGTATGGAAATAAAACCTGTAACCGTGGTGAACGATATCCAATACCCATCCGTCTTGGGTAATAACACTCCAATTTTCTTTGAAAAGTGCCAGCCTTCCTCCCAAAGGTGCTGCCAGACGAGAAGGCTCTGGCAGTTGAAAAGGCAAGTCATTGGGTCTGCTTACGAAAGGACTGACCCTGCCCTCACCAGAAGACTGGGCAGGCGAACTGCCTGTTCTAGGCCTAAAAGAACCTTGGGCTCTGCCTCTACCACGTCTAGATCTACCCCTAGACTGAGAATCATAAGAAGGATAAGTCCACCCCTTAGTAGGCCAATTTCTACTAAACTTTGGAGGCTGAACCTGCAAAAAATCTTTAACAGTCTGCATAGACTTAGCCTTGTCCACCATTTTCTTTAAAACTGTTTCCACAGGCGCACCAAACAACACATCAGATTGTAAAGGAGCATCTAAAATCCTTGTCTTTACATGTTCAGCTAAATTCTGATCCCTCAGCCAGGCGTGCCTGCGAAGAACAGAACCAGTGGCTGCCACCCTCGAAGAGGCCTGTACAGCATCAAAACCACATTGCAAGGAATGCTTACCCACCTGTTCAGAAACATGAACCAAATCCTGCAACTCTTTACACTCAATACCTTCCAGAGCATCCACCTTAGACTTCAATTGTGAAAGGAGATAATTTTGGTATTTCAACATGTGAAACTGGCAATTCAAAGCCCTCATGGCTAAAGTGGAAGAAGTATACACCTTTCCCCATCTATCCAAAGCCCTTGCCTCTTTATCAGAAGGAACAGGATTTTTAACAACAGAAGCCTTAACCCCTTTAGGGCCCTGAGAAACAGTTTCTGGGTCTGCCCTAGGACTCTTAAAAGATACTTATGAGCTTCAGGCACTCTATAATACCTGTCCGGTTTAACTGGGGCAGGAGGCAAAGAATCAGGGTTCAGGGAAGCCTCTGCAAAACATCCTCTACCACATCCAGAACAGGAGGTATAGCTAAAGGCCTATGCTGGGGTAGAAACAAAATTCCTAAGCCTTTTCCTAGAATCAGAGAAATCTTGACCTTCCCATTTAAAATGCTCCCTCATGGAATGAAGAGTCTCTGAAAAGAAAAATCCTCAGGAGGAGAAGCGAAGGTGTAGAGTCATCTACATCAGAATCAGAATAAGGAGGAAACTCCTGCAAGTCTTCAGCCGAAGACTCAGAAGCCTCGAACACTGCTCAAAACTCTCAAGCTCAGGTTCCACCCTAGGCCTCTTATCAGGGGGGGGTAAAGAACCTCTAATCATAGTAATCAAATCTTCTGCCATTTTAAGCATATGTTTCTTAGGCAGAGACCCTGAAGAACTAGGGGAGACCCCCACTGAAGTTAACCCTGGCCGGCCTCTAGAAGGAGCCTTGGAAACAGAAGGAGGGCCTAACCACCTTAGGAAGGGAGGGAGAACAGCTACCTGAGAAGCCCCTTCAGCCTGGCCTACCTCCTGAGGACACATCTTGTAACAGTAAAGTCTCTCCCTGAGAATCCAAAGGAACTTCTGGTAGAACCACCGGCTCCACCGAGCCCTCTAAAGAACCGACGTCCGGGACAGGCGGTTCTTCTACCCTAAACTTCGCTGCTTTGTCTTTGCGCTTTTAGGCGAAGCGGGCGTGAGCATCCGGCGGCATGTTGTAATTACGCTTCCCAAAAACTAACCTGGCACAATCTAATCTTCTCTTAATAGTGCGTTTGTTAAATCTAGCACAAGAGCGACAGCCAACAACGTCGTGCTCCGGCCCTAAGCAAGGTATACACAATGTATGGTAATCTCTATGAGGTATCTGTTTCCCACAAGAAATACAGTTATTCACTTTTTCTGACATCCGGTTAAATACTGAGGCAAGAAAAACCAAAATATTCCCCACGGGTACTTAGCCAACTTTGATTCGGTCTGAAACTCCGACTTCAGAAAATTTCAGAACGCCAACCTGCACTCGCAATACTGCTTCTGCATCGGACCATGCGGCAAAAAAGACTGAGGATATGACGTCGGTCATGCGCATTTGTACCCTGACGTCCTGATGTCAGACAAATGCGCCTTGACCAACGTCAGCCTTATACTTTGGTATTCGGGCCGACTGGGACAACGGACTACCCAAGTGTTAGGACTGCAGCAATGTGAGATGAAGAACATCAGGAAACTAAGACAGTTACAATAAGAACAGCTGAATAAAGTGTGCTTGTGTGTGTGTGTGTGTGTGTGTGTGTGTGTGTGTGTGTGTGTGTGTGTGCATATATATATATATATATATATATATATATATATATATATATATATATATATATATATATATGTGTGTGTGTATGAGTACATTTTTTTTCTTTTTTTTTTTTTGAGGGAGGGAACAGAGCAGGATTAAGAGGCTACAGGGGTTGTCCTTCCCAAATGCTCTCTTTGTACACAGTGGATACAGCTGAAGAGTAAAGCTTTGTATTATAGGTTTAATTTTTTTTTACAGGTTGCTAGTTTTACTACAGTCTCTGTGTGTATACCTATTTCGGTGTATTTACAAGTCTCTGTAGAGGGGTGTTTTTATTCTGGCAACTGTCTATTTCCCTGATTGGTCAGGAACCTGGTTTTGCAGAAGGTGTAATGTGTTTGTTTTGCTTTGATCTGCAGCATTTTAGCTCAACTGAGAGCATGCTGTCATTGTTGAAGGATATGTGTCTTTATTAGTTTTTTTTTTTTTTCAATATTTATTGCATTTTCCTTTTATGGATAGTGACAATAAGTTTAGAACTAGTTTTGTTAAGGGGTTATGAAACCTGAGTTCTGACTACACTTTCTGGTGCTGTATGAGGTAGTAATTATGGGCATGTTTTATTACTTCAGTACTGGGTAGGCTTTCCTGCTGGCTCAGTTGAAACAAGAGTCTATTTCACACAAAGACATGGCTCCAGCATTGTGGTACATGCCTACAAGCCTACTGAAGGATGCTACAGGTTAGTTTACATTTTTTTGTTTTAAGAAATTATGTAAATTCTCTTTAGTTATGTATGCTAACTCTTGAATTTGGAATATATCTTGCAGGAATAAATAAGTGTGAATGATGCATTCAGTATATTTTTGAGCCAAGTTTTGTGCAAGGTTCATAGGTTTATACCAGACTAAGGACCACCAGGGTCTTTATAAGCCCAGCTGTGCAACCCAACCCGGTTTTGTCCTTGAGTTTCTTGGGCACATATATGTTGTGGTATGTTAGTAAAGAGGTAGCGAAATGGTGTGTAGGAGGACATGTTATTCAGAGATTAATTTACTGCTGTTGACCTCTGTCCATCTCAGACATGAAGGCCAGACTGGGATGATGCATTTATGGTTTGCCATGCAATGATCAAGGTTTCTTTTGAAAAGGATCAAGAAATTAACTTTGCTTCATGTAGATATGAAGCTTATTCCATAGGACGGATATCCTTTGAGAAAAGTACAGTTTTGTACCTACCATAAATGTAGATGTCTGATAGGTATGCATCTGCAGTCATAACATATGGGTTGTCCTGCCTCAGGCAGCCCTTGATCAGCGGATTCCAAAGTCTGGGTCTGGCCTCGGCTGATGTCGCACTTCACCCGACGTCATAGCTCCTGGGGTATAAAGGCATCAGCCGACGCCATTTTCCTCAGTGTTTCTTGCCCCAGATGCCAGGTGCCCTCTAGGAAGGCTAAATTTGTATAAAAGTAGAAAATTCCAAACAGTAGAAATCAAAAAGTATATATACATATATATATACATACAAACAAATACACCATAATAGATTCCCCCAGCTAGCTAAGAGAGGGCAAGTACCCTAGGAATACCACAGAGGGGAAGGAGGGTGGGTAATCCTGACTGCAGATGCATACCTATCGGACATCTACATTTATGGTAGGTACAAAACTGTACTATGTCCTTCAAGGATGCATCTGCAGTCATAACATATGGGTAGAATACCATAGCCAAACTGGGGGAGGAGGCACTAAGATAATGATGGTGTAGTTAAGATCCCTTGTAAAACTGCAGTTGCAAAACCTGCTCGGGATCTGGAGTATAAAGGAAGATTGTAATGCTTGGCAAATGTATGCATGGAGCTCCAAGTAGCAGCTTCTAAAATGTCTTTGGTAGCCACTCCTGGTAGGAAAGCTGTAGTGGTGGCTGTAGCTCTTGTGGAGTGAGGCCTGATATTTTCAGGAGTTGTCTTTCCATGAAATGAGTAGCAGAATCAAATGCAATTTCCTATCCATTTTGATACTGTCTGTTTTGAAATTGCTTTTCCTTGCACTCCTGTTGCATATGCTACCAGAAGCTGGTCAGTTTTTCTGCTGGCCTTAGTTCTGTCCAGATAGTAGCACAGTTGTCTGTGTACATCCAAGGTGTGTAGTAGTTTTTCCCCCCTGTTCTGTGGGTTAGGGAAGAATGTAGGTAAATGAATAGCTTGGTTCAAGGATACCCTGGAAACCACCTTTGGCATAAAAGTAGGATTGGTTCTCAGAGACACTCTATCCTGGTGAAAGATAAGGAAAGGCTGCACTGCCATTAATGCCTGTAACTCGGATATCCTTCTTGCTGAAGTGATTGCTAGCAGGAAAGCAGTTTTCCAAGATAAGAACTGTAAGTCTGCTGTTGCTGCTGGTTCAAAAGGGGGAAGTGTTAATTTTTCTAGCACAAAATTGAGATCCCATGCAGGCAGAGGTGGTTTCCTTGGAGGTTTTACATTTTTGATTCCTCTCAAAAATTGTCTGAGGAGAGGATGAGAGAAGACAGGAGGATCCATGTTGTACTCTGCTGAAATTGCTGATGCATGAATCTTAATGGAAGAAAAGGACAGGCCATTGTGGAACAGTTCTGCTAAGTATTCTAGGATGTGTGCTAGGTTTGCCAGTGTGACATTTGTTCCCTTTGCTGCACTCCAAATGAGGAATCTCTTCCATTTGGCTGAATATGTTTTCCTTGTGGAGGGTCTGCGAGCCTCCAGGATAATGTCCTTAACCCTCTGATATAAAACAGGTTGGGTTTGTTTTATGCAATTTTCCAAGCAGTTAGCTGCAGGGTTTTTAAGTTTGGATGCAGGGTCTTGTAGTTGTTCTTCGTTAGAAGTAAAGGACATAGAGGTAGAGGCCATGAATTCGTCCGAGACATGCTTCTCAGTAGCGGGTACCAATGCTGCCTTGGCCAGTCTGGAGCTATCAGAATTACCTTTGGCTGTTCCTCTCTGATCTTCAGTAGAACTTTGTACATCAATGGGAGAGGTGGGAAGGCATATACTGTCAGGGCCTTCCAGCTGAAAGAAAGGGAGTCCACCCTCCAGGCTTGTGGGTGGTACACTCGAGCAGAATTTCTTCAGTTGGTGGTTGAGTGGGGAGGCGAACAGGCCTATCTCTGGTATTCCCCATTTCTTTGTTATGGTTTTGAAGATATCTGGATGCAGCATCCATTCGTGAGCATCCGTGGTAGTTCTGCTTAAACTGTCTGCTAGTGAATTCTCTTTTCCTGGTACGAATCTGGCCTGCAGTTGGATGTTGAGATTCAGGCCTAAGTTCCACAGGTCCATTGCCATCCGGCATAGAGGGTATGAATGTGTGCCTCCCTGTTTGTTGATGTACCACATGACTGTGGTATTGTCCGTCCTTATCAGCAGGTGTCCTTGCTGGAGGAATGATTTGAATGCCTCGATTGCATGCTTCACTGCCAGCATCTCCTTTAGATTTATGTGTAGATTCAGCTGGTCTTGGGACCATAGGCCTTGGATACACTTGTCTTCCATGTGTGCCCCCAGCCTAGGTCTGAGGCGTCCGTGGTGATGGTCTGCCTTGGATGTGGTTTGTGGAAAGGCAATCCTCTGTTGATCTGGCAGGCCTGAGCCCACCACAGGAATTCTTTTTTCAGGCATGGAATGATTGGTATCCGGGCTTCTAGACTGTGTCTGTGTTGAGACCATACATTCCTTAGGTACCATTGTAATTTTCTCATATGCAGCCTGGCATGTGGGATCAAGATTATGCAGGATGCCATGTAACCCAGGGCCTGCAGGACTTTGCTTGCAGTAAGCTGAGTTTGTCTTGTTAATGCCATGAAGTAGACTGGTAGTTGCTTTTGTTTTTCTTCTGTGAGAAAAGCCATCTGAGTTATTGTGTCCAGTTCGGCACCCAAAAAAGTTATCCTTTGGGATGGCACTAGTCTTGACTTTTGTATGTTGACTGTGTATCCCAAAGCTTGCATCAGTTGTATGACATAGGCCAAATCCTTTATTATTTTTGTCTTGTTGTCCGCTTGTATTAGGCAGTCGTCCAGGTATGGGTAGATTTGAATTCCCTGAAGCCTGCAATGTGCAATTACTGATGCCAGGCATTTCTTGAATACTCTGGGCGCAGTAGATAAGCCAAAGGGCAATGCTGAGAATTGATAATGCTCTGATCCTGCAAGAAATCTGAGGTGTCTTCTGCAATCTGGTCGTATAGGGACGTGCAGGTATGCCTCCTTGAGATCTAGAGTCACCAGCCAAGACTCCTTGCCCAACATGGGAAGAAGTTGCTGTAGGGTCAGCATCTTGAATTTTGGAACAATGAGATATGTGTTCAGTGCGGACAAGTCGAGAATAGGCCTCCATTGATTTTCTTTTCTTGGTACAAGGAATAGTCTGGAGTAAAATCCTTGGCCTTGTTCCATAGATGGTACCTTTTCTATTGCTCTCATCTTTAGTAAGCTGATTATTTGTTTTAGAGCCTCTGATTTCTGGCTTGGTGGAAGGTTTGGCATTCCTCTCTTTTTTGGTAGAGTGTGGAAGTGAAACCTGTAGCCTTTGTCTATTGTTTGCAAAGTCCATTTGTCTCCTGTAATGCAATGCCAGTTTTTTGAGAATAAAGCTAGCTTTCCGCCCAAGGGTGCTTCCAGTTGTTCCCTGGTAGGCGGAATCAGAGCCAAGTCATTGTGTCTGTCCTGTGGAAGTGGTTGCAGTCGCAGCTGTGGCGGCACTTCTCTGGTTGGCAGGTTGCCACTGACGACCCCTGTAGGCACCCCTTGATTGACCTCTGCCTCTTGGGCATCTATTTCTGCCTCTCTGTGCTCTGGAGGTGTCTGGAAAGGACCAATTCTTTGAAGGCCAATTTCTGCTGAACCTCGGAGGTTGGACCTGCAGAAAATCCTTGACTGTTTGGACAGATTTTGCTTTTTCTTCCACTTTCTTTAGAACCTCCTGTGCAGGGGAGCCAAATAAACTTTGTTTCTCCATAGGGGCATCTAAAAGTTTAGACTTAACATGGTCTGGCAAGGACTGTTCTTTTAGCCAGGCATGTCTTCGAATCACTACTCCAGTCACAGCTGATCTAAATGAAGCCTCCAGTGCATCATAGCCACATTTTAAGAAATGATTACTGACCTGCTGAGAGTCTTGTACCAAATCCTGAAGGGACTTACGGTCTAAAGGTTCAGGAGAGGACAGCTTTTTATTCAGCTGATCTAACAAAAATTCCTGGTACTGTATCATGTGAAATTGACAGTTTAAAGCCCTGGCAGAAAGAGTAGCAGATGTATAAACCTTTTTACCCAATCTCTCTAATTTATTATTTATTTTATTTATTTTACATTTGTTGACCGGGCTAGTCTAGCTGGATACATGTCCATTTTCAGTAGAGGCCCGGGGAGAAAAGCTCCACAATATCAGAGGTAGTTAAACATAACATTCAAGGATAGAGTTATAGTTATTACATTAAAAGAGAAATCAGACATAGATGTTATACAATTGTTTAAAAGAAGTACAATACTTAGAATGAACTAGCATTAGAATTAGTCGAGACCTTAGGTTTGTGGGTTAGGTAGGGACTTTAGTGGGCCAGGAGAGTTTTAGTATTAGTCAGGATTAGAGCAAGGGCATAGCCATTGCGACTTTAATAGGTCTTTGAGGTGTTTTTTGAAATGGTGAAGAGAGGTCATGTGTCTTAGGTTATTTGGCAGGGCATTCCAGGATTTGCCAATGGAATTTGCATAGAGTGCTTCGCCTCCCAAGTTGTTAGCCTTGATGGTTTGAACTAGTAGGCTTTTGGATGACCTAAGGGATGTGAGGTTGGAGTAAGGGTAAGTATTTTGTTCAGTGAGGGAGTTTTTTCTGGATGATTAATTATTTTAAATGCCTCAGTGAGTTGGTTGAGTTTGAGAGTGTTGGAGAGTTCTAACCATTCCAGGGTCCTTAGATTTTGGCAGTGATGGGTCCTAGGACCAAAATTCGAGGGCAGGGTCCCTTGTTGAGGAAGGAGAATACAGAAGCAT
>NC_056743.1:443225692-443353192 GCF_019279795.1 Protopterus annectens
ATCCCCCAGCCATTGGTGGGTGACTCTGCAATGGCCATAGCTTGTTACTCAGACCACTATTTTCACCAGGACCTTTTAGTATAGTTCTTTTTGGCACCATGGACTAGGGGTAAGCCACCTTCTGTGGCCGTTGCAGGGTCCATACTGGGTATGGGTGAACCATCAACTTTGGGCATGGAAGTTTCTCCTGGAGGTTTTTCCCAGGGTGGCCAGGGTAAGATATCTGTTTTCTGGTTTGAAGTGTCATCTATTCATTTGGTCCCCTCCTAGAGCTGTCCGTAGGAAAAAGAAAAGGTTAAACATATGTCATCTAAAGACAGTGGGTATGTTAATAAAAATTAATTACTTAGCTTGCAGCCTTTGAAATCGTGAGGATGTTTTATCAGAGGATTTGGATAATGACAAGAACAAGGCTCCTCCCATGTCTTCCTCACAACCACATGACTCTGGTTCTGAGGGGATTGTTTCCTAAGTTTCTACTGCAGACCTTACTCAAGTTGTTCTACAAAGAACTAATCTGCATACAAATCCAACAAGTAAACAGGTGACACATTTTTGGGATCTTTACTTTGTATTGGAAAGTTAATTCTGTCTACATTTGAACCAGCTCTTCTGGCTGTTTTTGGTTCATTACTTGCAGACTGTTTTGCTTATTGCTGTGACATCTACAACAGATTATCTCAGTTAAAAGCACTGTACTTTCTGTTCCTTTTCCTGACACATTCTGGTTATTCCCCCTCCTCCCTGTAGTCGAGTGATGTTTAAAGATATGCAGGTAGGTGCGTGCATGAATGGGTGTGCCTTCTTTGAAGGTTGGGCGCTGGGGTGGCAACTCGGCACTGTAAAATAAATCCACTGCCAATCACTAGCGGACCGGAGTTCTGCTGTGCCGACCCCTAACTGGGAAAAGCCAAAAGACATTACTATCAGAAGTAATGCTTCCTGTACTATTCACCTTTGGACATCTGCCATAACTGTTGTGCCCTTTTCCCATATAACAGTAGGACCCATCACTGCAACAAACTGAACAAGACATGTATGTAAAATGCACCTCAATGAGCAGTTACATTAGCAAATGAACAGCACTGCTCCAGACAATACAATAAAACACATCCACTGCATCTGTTTCCATCATCATTAAATCAAAACAACCAAGAAACTATGTTGCAGAAAATATTTTAAAAAGTTCACTGCTGTGTCTGCCTGGAAAAAAAGTAACTCATATAAGCACTACTTCACTACAATTCAAAGACTGCTAAAGCTTTCCTGTCAGCGTGGGGCTGCAGATAAAAGGAGCACACAGAGGAAACTGTTAGCATTTCCTGAAGTGGTAGTTACCCTTCCCCAAAGTACTGAAACCTGAGCTCATAGACTAAAAGCTGCCTGAGTGTAAACAAAAAGATCACATGACCTACCATCCTAATCAAAACAATCAGACAAGCCGAGAATCTTGACAGTCTCACTTTAATGACCTGGTTTACATTAGACTCAGAGGCTACCTTAGGCAAAAAAGACACATTGGTCAAGGCAACCCTATCTTTGTGGAAAACCAGGTAAGAAAGTTTGCAGGAAAGAGTCTGTGATTCATTTGCTCTCTAGCTGGTGGAATAGTAACTAGAAAAATGGTTTTCCAGGAGAAAAGGTCTATCTTGACTGAAGGTTCCAAGGACCTTGGGTCAGACCTTGAAGGCAAGATAGTTAAATCCCAAGGAGGAGTAGGATCCTTTACTGAAGGCCTAAACAAAAGTTTCTTTTGAGAAAAGATTTGCATAATCTAGAAGAAGATGGAAACTTGAAATAGCAACCAACTGCACCTTAATAGCAGAAAAAACTAACCCCTTCATTAAAAAAAGAAGTTAAGCTCAAGTACAGCTGGTATAGGGGCAGAACAGGGGTCCAAATCTCGCTAAAGGACTCAGAAAGCAAATGTCTTCCATTTACTTCTGTAAATTTTCCTAGTAGAAGCATTTTGAGAAGATAATAAAATGTGACAGACTGCAGAGGAAAGCTTAGGCCATCTAGCAATCAGAGGAATTGGAGAAACCATGTGGTCAGCTTGAGGCCTGATGTCTGGAGTCGTGCTTATTGGGTGAGACAGGAGGTCTGGACTGGGGTTCAGTATCCAGGGCAGATGCATTAGATGAGTCCACAGAAAGGGAAAACAAATTTGATGAGGCGAAAAAGGTGCAATGAGGATAAATTTTCTCTTTAACTGGTATGTTTTCTGTAGAAATTTGAGATTTAGAGGTAACGGGGTAAGCGTAGAGTAAACCAGAAGGCCAATCATGGAATACAGCATCGCTAAGGGACTCCCATGTTGGATAGATTAGGGCGAAGAACCTGCTGCACTTGTTGTTGAGGAGAGAGGTAAAAAGTCCATAGCACAAATGGCCCCATCGGCGGAAACTTCTCTCCACCACTTTGACATTGAGAGAACACACATGAGGCATCAGAATGGACCTGCTTCATTTGTATGCAATCACTTTGGCCATCCCCAGTATGTGTGTTGCTATGAAAAAGCAGCCAGAAGAGATCGCCCACTGCCACACCCTCATTGCTTCTCGACATATTGGGTAAGCTATGGTTCTTTTCTTTTTGTTGACATACCATACTACAGATATACTTACTCTTAATAGCAACAGTCCCAGAAGGGAGAGCATCTTGACAGGACTACTCTTATTTCCATGACATTGATATGGGCCTTGGCCTCTTCTGGGTACCACATACCTTGGACTGTCCTTCCCATGTAGTGCCTCTCCACCCCAGGTGGAAGGTGTCTGCAAGTCACCATGGCTATGAGCAGGAGAAGAACAAAAAGATGGCCTTGAGAAACTTCATCCGAGTGAAGCCACAAAAGAAAATACTTTTTGGCAAGATTGTGTAATCTTGACTGGGAAAAATAAAGGCTGCTGAAGAATAGCCCACTGTATTTATTTATTTATTATTTATTTTACATTTATTTACCAGGAAAGACCGTCTGGACGCATGTCCTTTTTCAGTGGAGACCCAGGGAGAAAAATTCCACAAGTGACAATAATAAAAACATCCATAATATAAAAATATATAATCATTAATGGACTAATGAGATCTCTGATTTGATGTGCACCCTTCCACTACTTGCAGTGTGGCCCACTGGCAACTTGCCAATACATGTGACAGCTTTTGTTTTCAATTGTTTCTCTCATTTGCAATCTCATGAGTTTAGTGCAGTATGGTATGAGATTGCAGATTAACCTTTCTTTGTATTATTTTTTTGTCCTCCTCACTTTTCTTTATTTGAGAAATTCCATTCTTACCATATATACCCCCTTCGAGTGCAGCTCTCTGCCTACTTACCCTTTCATACTACATTAATACCCTTTTTTCATTCATGGCTATGTAATACTTGCCTGTGCTGAAATACCTATGGAAAGGCATGCTATCATGTAACACATATGAATGTGAGGATATGCAAACTACTGTGCAGCAATATATCACCATGCACTTAAAAGCAGGCAGAAGCCTAAAATGATTTCCACAGCCCAACACATTACTATAGCAACATGGTCATGTGCAGTGTACAATAATGCATGCAGTTTCCCATTATACAGGACAGCAGCCTACATTACGACAGTTATTAATAAATGAACAGAGATGCAAAAAGCAGTTAGTTGCAGGAAAGCAGAGACAGCTACACAAAACACATCATTGTTTAATTTTGCTAAAACAAGACACTCCAGGGTCACAGACATGTGCCCAGCAGTACATAGCTAAAAGACACAATAGAACAGCTGCTGCCACCAGCAGCACACTCAAAAAAAACATCATAGCAACCAACTTGGGAAATCCTGGGATCTCTCAGACAACATTGAAACAGAGACACACCTGTTAAAAATAGCAGAAATCTTTATTAGTTGCAGAATTTTACACAACAGATAGAAAAACATACAACAGATTTTGTGTTTGCATGCATTTGTCCGAAAAATAGCAAGTCTGTACATCAAATACATGTCATTAGTCACTTCAATCCTCAATGATTTGTCAGAAAACCACAAATTTTATGTAGAACAAGCCAAAAATAAGAGACAAAAATTGGACATTTGGTAAATATCTGGACAGTTGAGAGTTGAGCATTATGACACTTAATATAAACATCTAGCAGGGGATGCCAGCCTGCTGACACAATACAGCCACTCCCACACCATTCAAATCTACACATTGTACCCATCATGGCATACTCAATAAAAGTGATCCTGTGCATGCATACCTCCCCGGGCGGTTTGCGCAGATGTGGGCATGGTCTGGGCATCACTTGCAATGACTGACATCCCAGAAGGCCAAGCTGTAGTAGTCAAATGATGCTAGTGCAGATTTGATGGTGACATCATGCATACAATTTATCCTTTTCCTCAATGTAGTGTGATCTCAGAGTTAGTATATTTAATTTGCAGAGGTGTGAGAGCCCCCCAGCAAAAACTTAAAAAAAAAAAAAAAAACATTAATTGTAGTGCCCCCTCCAGCTAAGTGAATATTCATGTGGCTGGTGAAGACATCAACATGAATATTCAGAACTTAAGGAGGGACTTGCTACTGCGCACCCAGGGAGGTACTCATGTACATGACTGCCCTCAATAAGCACATGTGACAGCCTATATTCAATCTGACATAAAACCTCTCTGCACCCACATATGCTTTCCAATCTAATATCTTGTCTCCAAAGAATACAAATGTTCTCCAAACAGGAAGGACAGCAGAGGTTAGATAAGTTAAATCCCGCAGAGAAAGATGTCTTTCTACAGGCACATGGAACACAAGGATGGCAGCTGTTCAGGGGAGGGTACTCACCAGCCTGTAGGTGATAATCTTTGTGGCAATCTGTGATGCAGAGTACCAGTGCAATGGGAGGAACTGCACCAGACATCAATGTCAGAAGTGTGTAAATGACAAGGCATGAAGGGACACACAACATTGCAGTGGAACGTATGCCAACAGGAGGTGGTCCACCCTCAGACTCAACCCTGAGAGAGAAGGAATCTTTTCTAGCATTCCTGCATGAAGATGTATGCAGACTGGAAAGGTATCATACCTGGAGGTACTGACACTATATCAAGGGGAGCCAGATGTGTTATATCCGTCATGGAGCTCAGCCAGGTACATAACCAAAGGGAACACTGCATCCAGTAACCACTTCTCTGTCATGCACTAGCATTCAACCATGGGTAACCAACATCACAGGTAGGTGTGCGTTTTGACTATGGGGATATGGCTGTTAAGTAATAACATGGTGTATTATATTTTTGTATTCAGTGGCGACCCCTAACCGGGAAAAAGCCAAAAGACACAACAACATTCACAGCACACACCATACTTGCTGTGTCACCTGCACAGGCTGGGCAAAAACAACAGGCTGAGATTAAACCCCTGCTTTGGTCTGGTGATGTCATCAAAATGCACACTGACTCACAGTCCCAGGACATTTTTTAACACTGTCCCACTCTGAGGTAGGACTATACCCAAAAAGCTAGGATAATAAATGTAACCTCCCTCACAAACACCTAATGAACTGCACATCATGTCATACAGGCTATCATCTCTGGAAGGCTCCACCTTCAGTGATAAGATGGCCACCTTTAGCTGTGGCCTAGCATGACAGAGATGGGGTTATACCTAACCAATTGGATAAAATGAAAATTGAGTTCAAAAACAGGCAGAAATAAAGAGGAAAGAGAGATGGTTAAAAAGTAACAGGAATTACTTAGAAGGGCTGACAAAGGTTAAAGTATTGCAGAATAAGGAAAATCTCACAGAACAAGAGAAGGGCAAAATGCTGAGTGCTAAAGAGAAAATAAGAGTATCTCTGATAATATGCATGAGTTTTGAAAGACTGCTGTTCAGCAATTGTTTTTGATAATCACTCCAGAGTATGTACCTTTTAGCACAACGACTTAAGCAAAAGAAAGTAGAAAGGTTCAACACTAGACTTACGGAGTCTATAACAAAGAAAAATAAGGGAGATTGGCATAATGGTTAAGGTGCTTACCTTAGAAACACAAAGTGCAGGGTTTGATTCTGACATGGGGTAACTGACTAGGCTTAAAATGGCCCATAAAGGCAGTTAGCTTAGTACTAACCTATAAAGCACTGTAAACTTAGAACACAGATCTTGAAGAGGTATTAGAGATATTTCATACATTTTATTAAAAATTTGTATAAAGCAGAGAATTTGGAAATTAAGAGCACGAATGGAAATATTTATGGAAGAAACGACTAATAGTTAATATAGGAGGAAATTAGATAAAAAAATTATAATCAGTCTTCAGGAAAGAATACAATTAGAGATATTACTCCTGTGGAAGTTAGGAGGGAAGAAAGTAGTAAAGATATTTAGATTTTTGTTTAACAGTACTTAAAAAGAACAGGAAGCACCAATATCTTGGAAGAAAACTATGGGCATTGCATTACCTAAGGATGGTAAAGACCAATCAGACCCAGCTTCATGCAGACCTATTTCAATTTGAAAACATGATGTTAAAGTGCTTATGTCTATACAACTAAAAGAATCACAAAGGTGTTATCAAAATTGATAGACATGTATCAATGTGGTTTTGCAGAGGGGAGGCAAACATTTAATAACATTAACAGAACAATGATGATCCAGAGGGAAGCAGAATGTAAGCAAATACCTCTGCTGTTGGTGGATCTTGATACAGAAAAAATACTGACAGAATAAGCTGGGATTTTATGAGTACAGCAATGTAAGCATTTTCATTCCCTGATAGAATAAGATTAATTAGAAAGATATATGAAGGACTGGAGGCAAGAATTAAAGTGGGACGGCTTCTGTCTAAGTTGTCTTTGAACAGAGGAACCAGGCAAATCTGCCCTTTTTCCCTTTATTTGTTTTCTATTTAGAATAATTTGCAAAGAAAATAAGGAACAAAAATGCAAGTATATTAACTGGTGTGACAATCAAGAAAAACTGACTATTTGCAGATGATAGTTTGCACTTGATAAATCTGGAAAAGGACATCTCAATGTTGTGGTGCATTTTGACACAGTTTAAAGTCTTTTCAGGATATAAAATTAATGAAGTTAAAACAAACTATAAGTAAAGAATGCTTACTTCCTCTGTGTCTTGAGACGCAAACTCCCTTAATTCAGCAGTTCCAACCAAAGTGAAGTGTAAAAGAATTTCAGCTAAGGTACGCATAAAAAAAAAAAGATGGCTTTATTGAACAAATACTACAAACAAATCCAATGGTTAAGCGCTTTCACTTGCTCAACAGCAAGCTTCATCAGAACTCTGAGAAAAGGACCCTATTACATTTAAATAAACTTTGTGACGCCAAAAGCGCTGGATAAGAAAACACAATACTTTTAAAGACATATTACATTGTAATAAATTGTTGTATATCTAGCCTATGTTTGCAAGCAACTAAAATAATTTAAAATATTAAAATAACCACCGATCATGTCTCCAATTTTCACATATATCTAAATGTTAAACTGACCACTCTATAACCCTGCTGCTATTGTCAATTCGAATAATATTCCAATTGTCTATCAAAATTTTCTTTACTTTACCTATATATGGTCCATACTCCAAAACACACCTCCTACCATAAGAAGCATTGTCATTAGAGGTGTGGTCAGTAGTATCATTATTTACCACATGCCCAAAATTGAGTCCCAGTAGGGGTTTGTATCTACCTCCCCATTCTTTGATTACTGTTTGACTGACTCTAGACATCATCCAGACCTTATATCCCCTTTCCTTGAACATAGCTGTAATAAAAGTCACTTCCTCTAGCATGTCAGCATGTTCGGAAGTCATTCTAATAGCACATATGATTTGCCCTTTGTAAATATTATTAAATTTATTCCTTGGGTGATTGCTTGTGAATTCTAAATAACTATTAAGAAAATTTATTTTTTCTATAAATTCTTGATTTGAATCCTGTTTCTCCTTTAGAAACAATTGTGTCAAGGTACGGAACACCATGATGGTTACTACATAAAGTGAATTTAAGAAAATTACTACTCTCATTGAGATGATCTAAAAATTTTCTAACAATGCTGTACTACCCTCCCATAATATATAGATATCATCTGGGTATCTACAGTAGTATTTAGTGTATTTCATAAATTCACTACTGAACACTTTTGTTTCCTCCCAATCAAGCATAACCAGATTGGCGTATATGGGAGCACATGCAGCTCCCATAGCTACGCCTCTGATTTGCCTGAAAAATTCACCCTCATATTGAATATAATTGTGTTCTAATACCATTGACATCATATCTAATAATAAACATGCTTTGTCCCATTCTATGTCTGCATATTTGTATTACTATTAGCAAATGCTTCTAATCCCTCTATTTTGGGAATACATAAAAATAAATCTATGACATCTCTACTAACAAATATCAAGTCCTCCTTCATAAGTTAATAGGATAGTTTTTCAAAAATTCCCAGGAATCTTTTACCATATGGGGAATTTTATTGTATATGTGTTTAAGATAGACGTCAATAACAGAACCCAAGGGGAAAGTTTTTGATTTACTCCCTGAGATGACTGGCCTAAATGGGAGATCCACAATGTCTTTATGGACTTTGGGAATCCAGACTATTGATGCTAACTTAGGATATTCAACTTTGATGTAATTATATATGTCCATCGTTATCCTATTGCCAATCAAAAATTCTTCCAGGTGTAGATCTATCCTCCTATAAGCAATGTTTATTTCATTAAGAGAAACAACCTCATAGTTTCCTGACATATGCAGTAAGTCATGTAGTCTGGAGGAATATGCTGTACTGTCAAATATAACTATACCACCCCCTTTATCGGGTTTCATAACCCTAATATTTCTATTATTTCTCAATTCCTGAAGGACCCTATGTTCTTCTGCAGAAAGATTGTAATTGGTCCTTTTTCCACATATATGATTTTGTAACTTGTATATTTGTTGTGTAACAGACCTATCATAGATGGAGATGATGGGGTGCATAGGTGGCACAAAAGTGCTCTTCTTTTTCAAACCTTTAAAGCATAGTGTCCATGTTAATATTTCTAGTATGTTCTAAAGAATCCTTATACACAATGCTTAAATTAAGCTTCCTAACATATCTTTTAACCTCACTGATACAATTACTGCTACTCAATTTCATATATATGAACAGCATATATATATATATATATATATATATATATATATATATATATATATATATATATATATATATGAGCAGAATTTAAATGAGTAGTGGTCATCCGATGAGGTTGCAGCAACTTATGGGTTGCAAACTCTGTATATTGGCAATTTGTGATTTTTAGGGTATATTTACAACACTTGCAATAGCAGTAGGGTTATAGAATGGTCAGTTTAACATTTAGATATAATATGTGAAAATTGGACACATGATCGGTGCTTATTTTAATTTTTTTAATTTTAGCTTTTTTAGTTGCTAGCAAACAAAGGGCGGCCATGGTGGTGCAGCGGTTAGCGTTGCTGCCTCACAGCAAGAGGTTCTCTGGTTCGTTCCTTGGCTGGGGTGCCTTCTGTGCGGAGTCTGCATGTCCTCCCTGTGGTCACGTAGGTTTCCTCCAGGTGCTCCGGTTTCCTCCCACATCCCAAAGACATGCTGTAGGTGGATTGGACACTCTAAATTGGCCCTAGGTGTGTGCGTTTGTGTGCCTTCTGTGGAAGGTTGGGTGCCGGGCTGGCAACTCGACACTGTAAAACTCCACTGCCAATCATGAGCGGACAGTTGATCCGCTGTGGCAACCCCTAACCGGGAAAAAGCCGACAGAAGAAGAAGTTGCTTGCAAACATAGGCTAGACATACGACAATTTATTACAATGTAATATGTCTTTAAAAGTATTGTGTTTTCTTATCCAGCGCTTTTGGCGGCAAAAAGTTTATTTAAATGTAATAGGGTCCTATTCTCAGAGTTCTGATGAAGCTTGCTGTTGAGCAAGTGAAAGCGCTTAACCATTGGATTTGTTTGTAGTATTAGTTCAATAAAGCCATCTTTTCTTTTTATGCGGACCTTAGCTGAAATTCTTTTACACTTCACTTTGGTTGGAACTGCTGAATTAAGGGAGTTTGTATCTCAAGACACAGAGGAAGTAAGCGTTCTTTACTTATAGTTGGTTATGTAGTTTCAAGAACGGTTATTTGGCATTGTGTTCCAAGTTAAAACAAAGGCTATAGCTGTAAATTATGTACCTATGCACAAAGTGGCTCAGCAATACCCATATTTATGGGGCATGATAAGATGAGGTATTAAGGAGTATGGATTAAAAAGGTTTCTGTTATAGCAGCTAAGAATAAGTGGGACGACACTAAAAAAAGTTATGTACTTACTATAATGTTATGTCTGTGTTGACCATTTCATTCTTCCTCAACTGATAGGTTTCAGATCAGACTAGGATCGGACTTGATTGCTTCTTCCAGATCCTCTCATTCCAACTCTTGAGCTTCTTCCTTTACCCATAATACCCTGCAGGCCTAACATATCTCAGATTGAGTTTGTTGCCCTCAGTAGACAATGAATAATTCCTTAAGAATATTTAAAAAGGTACAGATTAAAAGAATAGAACTGGAGCTCAAACAAGGAATAATAGTTCCCAAAGTAATATCCCTTAGGTCCCGCCAAGAGCAGATAGAAGGGGGTAAGGAGGCCGGGAAGTTGAGGAAGAATGAAAATGAAACAGATGCAATGTTATAGTGAGGACATAACCTTTTTATCTGATGTTGTCATTTTCATTCATTCCTCAAATTATGGACAGAGTCCCCAGCTAGATGAACCTTGGGTGGCCCTCACTTAAGGATGCTTCAGAGTAATGTGGATCCAAGAGCAGCTCTTTTCCTAGAAACTAAATCCAGTTTGCAATGCACAATAAAAGTATGAGCACTGGGATCAAGTGGCAGCTGCACAAATATCACCTATAGAAGTTCTTGACCAAAACGTTGAGGATACAGCCATAGACCTTGTTGAAGGAGCTCTAAGGGGTTTAGGCAAGGACAACCCCCTTTTACTACAGACAAAAGATATGTGTAGATCAGTGTACAAATGTGTGTGCTATATCTTTAAGAAGCATGCGAGGCTGTGCGTGCACATATAAATTACATACATTTGTAATCCCTAGTGCTATGTTGTAGAAAGTCAGAGAGTGAGCATGCATGATCGCAGTTGTTAGTTTGTATACAAGTTACTTAAGTTACAGTCAAGTAAGCCTCTATAGTGATGTGTTTATATAAAATAAAGCGGCCTGAAAAGAGCACATGAAGACTCATTTATTTGTGTCCTAACACGAAAGCGACATGGTGCCAGAACAAGGGTGGAAGACAGAAGAATATTCAGAGCCATGAGATGTAAAGATGACAGTGAAGGTAAAACCGAGAGATAAGAGTACAGACATAACCAGAAAGAATCAAAAGTAATGAGAATTAATACAAATTGTTTACTCGATGCAAAAGAAGGCAAAAAGGGCATTACAAGGGCTCAGACCGCATTATCAGGTAAGCGGAAAGTACGATAAATTTTGTTAACTAAAGAAAATGTTTAAGATAAAAGTATTTGATGAAATGATTAACAGTAAAGCAAAAACAAACGAGCATGTTTAAAGCAAAATGAGTGTTTACGGCAGAATTGGGCCTGTTTAGAGTAAAATGAGCACAAGAAAAGTACATTGGGCATAAACAAGCAAAACGAATATAATAAGTAAAGAAAAGGGCAAAAGGACAGGTTAAGCAAAAATAAAGCGGAGTCACTGTATGTGTTTGGGCAAAGCGCTGTGTATGGGCATAACTACGACTTTGCATTGCATCAAGGGTGTAATTAAATTTATTCGAAGTATCTCAGAATGTGTAAAAGTGCTTACAGTGTAGGCTTATTACTGTGCATGTATTTCAAAGAGTTTGTTGTGTGCAAAGTGCAATTAGTTCATGCAATTCATTCAAAGCATAGTTATTTTGAAGAAAAGTTATTGTGCTGTGTGTGTCTATTCATAAAGTGCTGCCATTACAGAGTGCTTCTTGTACTGTAAAGAGTTGCCTAGAAAGGTACTGCCATTTTGGGGACATTTCAGTCTGCTGTATGCAGTTATTTGCAAAGTACAATTACTTCAAAAGCTATTGAGTTTTGGGCAACAGATGTTCGATTTATTCGCATTTTACAGTTGCTTAATATGTTTCTTGCATTGATAAGAGGTGCTTCTTAAAAAAGACTACAAGAGTATTACAGTGCTCATGAATTACTCAGTTGCATCGTAAAGTTCTCGAATGTTTCTTCAGGTGATGACTAACAAGAGATGGCACATGACTGTAGCATTTCTGCCTTTACCAATTACTTTAGCATTTCTGCCTTTACCAATTCTGAAAGTGTAGCAAGTGATGATAAATGACTTTAGCATTTCAGCCTTTACCAATCAAAGATTCCGTAAAATATTGAAAAGCCCAAGAAATTGTTCTGTAAAACTCAGTAAAGCATCAAACATCCTGAAAAGCTATTTCGCAAAGCTCTATAAAATATCGAAAGCCTGAAAAAGTTATTTCACAAAGTACAGTAAAGCATCGAGAAGTCCAAGAAGTTATTTCGCAAAGTTCAGCAGAGCAATGAAATGCCCGAGAAGTTTATTTTGCAAAGTCCAGTTATTCGAAAGTACTACGAGTTTGTTCATTTGCATAATTCCAATACGCTTAATGAAAGAAAGTAAAAGTTCAGAGCAAAAAGGCATTGAGAAAGTACTGTGTATGCCAGTTACTTATGCACATGTGTATTGTGTGTGCATAGTTGCAAGATCCTTCGCTGGTAAATGCTAATATGGCAGATGGATTTCGAAACCCCCAACCACTTGTGTTTGATCAGAATATTGCAGAGAACTGTAAAATATTTGAGCAAGAGTACAATATTTTCATACAAACAGCTTATGCAGATAGAGATGCACGTACAAGGGCACTCATTTTGCTAAGTGTGGGCACAGAAAGAGAGAGTTCATTTGTATATGCACCAGCAAAGTATGAAGGAGAAAGTGCAGACTGCCATACTGTTGTGCAAACTGAATCAAGGGAGGAACCAGAGTGTTTGAAGCGCAAGTTTAGAGAAACGTGCAACCCCCAAGGTGAATATTACATTAGAGAGGCATTTGTTTTACACAAGAGATCAGAAACCAGGGGAAACATTTACAGCATATATAACTGACTTGAGAAACAGAGCTAAAATGTGTCAGTTTGGTGATTTAAAAGATGAGCTGATAAAGGACAGACTTATGTGATATTAAATAGTGCTGCTGTGAGAAAGATTTTGCTTGGTGACAGTGATTTAATATTAAGAAAGTCAACAGAGATCTGTCATATCCATGAGGTAACAAAGACATACGAGTATGCTTGGCAAGTGACAAAGGCGTGGTTTCAGTGAGCTTCAGCGCAAACAAAGACAGTATGCAACACGTGACAAACAAGAACAGGCCTAACCACATGGCAGCTACAGGGTTTCCAAAGAAGCCATGAGGTTTTTTAGCAAGTTCCAGAAAAAGTGCAAGTTCAACCGCAAGCTCAGTGCAATATAAACATGAGTCAGCAAAACCCAAATCTAGCTTTACTGTTAACTGTCACAATTGTGGTGCAAACCATGAGTCTAAAAGAGAGAAGTGTTTAGCATTTCGTCAGCAATGTCACAAGTGTAAAAAATGGAACCATAACCAAAAGTTTTGCAAATCAAGTAAGCCTCACACAGTTGTAAAGAAAGGTTGCACAAAAAAGCAAGTTGATCAAGTTGTGCCAAAACAGTCAGCTTTCTATGTAGATGGTGTATCAATGCTTGCAGAAAGAGTTGATGCAGTAAACTTGTTAACAAGGAGCCAAGTGTTTTGTACGGTCTGGATTAATGGAAAATCCATGGAGTTCAAAGTGGACACTGGGTCAAAGTGTAATGTTATATCAGCAGACACATTTGCAGGAGTGAGAATTAATAAACAACTTGATGTAACCAGCAGTGCGAGACTTGTTGCTTATGGAGGTGAAAAAATTCAAACCAAAGGTTCAGTGATACTTTCATATTATTTGGCCAAGAACTGTTACAACTGGTTATTCTATGTAGTCCGACAACCACTGCAATCTTTCTTGGGTCTCAATGATAGTTTAAGAATGAATCTGCTTTCTTTATCTAAAGTTGTTCACCATGTGTGCAGTTCCAAGTTCCAGTTTTTTAGAAGCCATTTTCTCAGAGTATGCTGATGTTTTCAATGACAAATTGGACAAACTTCCAGTTGTGTATTCCATGAAGTTAGACCCAGAGATCACTCCAGTACTCACATCAGCAAGAAGAGTTCTGATAGTTATGCAAGATAAAGTTAAAGCTCGGATGGATAAAATGGTGCAGCAAGGTGTGATTTGTCCAGTCACAGAACCAACTGAATGGGTGTCGTCCATGGTAGCCGCTCATAAGAGAGGCTCAGATGAAATCAGAATATGCATTGATCAAAGAGATTTTAACAAAGCATTAAAAAGACCATATCATCCAATGAGCAAAGTTGAAGTTCCAGCTCTAATACCGAATGCCACTGTATTTTCTGTTTTAGATGCAGAGAGTTAATTTTAGCAAGTGATGCTTGATCACAAATCCTCACTTCTAACTACTTTTGGTACTATGGCAGATAAAGATTCCTAAGTATTCCATTTAGAATAAATTCAGTGAGTGAAGTTTTCCAGCGTGCAATGGAACAATTTTTTTCAGGTTATCCTTGTGCCATAATAGTAGATGATCTATTAGTTGGAGGCAATGGTGAAGCAGAACATGACAAAAACCTCAAGAAAGTTCTAGACAGAGCATGTGAAGTAAACATAAAGCTCAATCCTCTGAAATGCAAATTCAGATTTCCAGAAGTTACATGTGAAATACATTTGTTTACAAGTACAGGCTTGAGACCTCACCCGACCAAGAAAGCAGCTATTTTAGAGATGTCAGCACCAAACAATGTACAAGGTTTACAGCATTTTCTGGGCATGGTCAACTATTTAGGAAAATTTATACCAGGTTTCAGGGAGTTGACAGCATGTTTGAGAGAGCTAACATGCAAAAATTTTGCATGATCATGGTGGGAACATCATCAGAAGGCATTTGATGACCTTAAGCAGAAAACTGAGACCCCACCTATGTTAAGATACTTTGATGAGAATAAACCAGTTCTTTCCTGTGATGCTTCATAATTTGGTCTTGGCGTAGTTATTCTTCAAGACGGCGGACCAGTAGCCTATGAATCCAGGACACTAACTCAAGCTAAGATGCAGTATGCTCAAATTCAGAAAGAGCTTTTGGCTATAGTATTTGCATGTTCCAAGTTTCACGATTATATTTATGGTTGAGCAATTCAGATTGAAACTGATAATCAGCCTCTAGTTACTATTCTAAAGATACCTATGCATTCTTCTCCAGAAAGATTACAATGATGCTTAAATTGCAAAAGTACAATTTCAAAATATGGTGTACATGAAAGGCAAATTGCTCTATCTGCCTGATACCTTATCCAGATCACCTAGAAGTACAACAGAAGAGCTTGATGCTGTGACTTTTGTTACTTTGACGTGATTCAGTGCATAATTTTTCCACCACTAGACTTGATGAGTTAAGAGATCACACTAAGATTGATCCAATTTCTTAAAAGCTTAATCACTACATTAATGTTGGATGGCTGTCAAAGCAATTGTGTATCACCTGAGGTGCACGTGTATTTTCCTTACAGAGATTGCCATTATTTTCAAAGGTCCTAAAATTGTTGTTCCTGCTTTCTTACAACAAGAATATATTCAGATTGTGCATCATGGTCATCCAGGTTTATCATCCACTAAGAGAAGAGCAAGATAATTAGTATTTTGGCCTTCATTATCAAAAGACACTGATAGAGTTCTTTCTTCTTGTTCAGTATGATATAGTACTAAACCACATGTGAAAAAGAGAACTGCTTCAGCTAAGTCCAATTTCTGAACTACCTTGGTCTACAGTAGCAACTGATATCTTTGTGAATCAATCAACACTACTTGGTTTTGGTAAACTCTTATTTGAACTGGCTTGAGATTGATCTGCTACCAAACATAATCTCATCTGCCGTTATTACTAAGTTGAAACATCATTTCTCAGTTCATGAGTCCACACAAACTTTTTTCTGACAATGGTACTCAATTCACTAGTCAGTTGTTTCAGAAATTTGCAAAAGAATGGGACTTTGTACATGTCACTAGTAGTCCTGCATATCTTTAATCCAATGGTCTAGCTGAATGTGCAGTACAGAGTGCAAAGCAATTACATGAAAAGTCAAAGCGTGACAATATCGATGTAGTCATGAATTTGCTTAATCTCAGAAACATACATTGTGACGATATTCTTGGCTCACCTGCTCAAAGAATACTTTCCAGACAAACTAGAACTACACTACCTATTTCATCAAGTTGGTTGCAGCCTAAACCTAGGAACAATAAAATCATCAAGGCTCAATTGTTTAAGAGTCGTAATATCCAGAAATCTAGTTACAACAGATCGAGCAGATTACTTTGTCCAATGAGGGAAGGAGAGACTATATGAATCCAGATGACAAAAGATTTTGATCTAATAGGACAGATAACAGGCATCTGTGCAGAGCCAAGATCCTATTTGGTAGGTTGGTGACTTCAAATTAAAGGGGGGCTGCAGGAGACAGCTGAGTGGATGTGGCCAATGGGAGGGGGTGTGGCCAACTAGAAAGGGGTGGGGCTATGCTCAAAACCACAACTGGAACTTTAATTAAATACACTGCCCTGGGTGCCAAACCATCTTTACAAAAGTCCAATCAAGACAAAATGAAGTGTAGAAGAAAAAATATTTCAATGCATTGGCTACATGACAACTTACTTAATATCTAGAGGGAAACACAAAGGTTGTGATGCGTGAAAAAATAAAATTACTTTTTAAATACATTACTGGAATGCAGGTCAGAATCGAGTATAAAAAAAACAAGCAGCACTCAACTCAAACCACTTCTTGCAATGCAGTTCTAATTATAATTTATATTCAGCTTTATAAAATTACCAACATGCTGAAAGTAGCAATCTCTGTGTGATTCCCCCACTTGTAAAAATGTTTCTTATCCAAAAAAGATCTGCTGCCTGACAACAACTATCTACTCGTTTCATGGGGAAGACATGATCAATGTAAAAAATGAACAGCAAACAAGAAACAAGCTCAAGATAAACTGCTTAAAGGATTACTGCACAAGTTATGGACCACACATGATAGACTGGCATTCTGTTTAGTTTACAAAGATGACTGCAAGTCTCTAACAAATGTAATGAGCTTCTGAACATACTGTAATCCTGTCCTTTATTACAAATACTGTCATATGCATTTCAATACCTAAAGCTTATGCGTTATCTAGTTATGTAAATATTCTCTGCATGGCAACAACAAAAGGCTTTCAATGTTGGTAATTCTTTAACAGTATGCTTATTAAAGCTTACTTGCATCTGACAATCTCAGACAAGCTTACCTGATGGTCATTAAAGCATTGTTACTTAAACATAGAGCACAGGGCACTGCAACAGCATGCATTTTCGGAATAATGAGCATAAATCAACAGTATAAAAATATGACAGAAAACCAGAACATTCTGCAAAATCAAGGACAGATGAAAAGCCACGGTCGTACTTGTGGTCTACCTTGGATGGGGGAATACTCTGCACATTTACACTGCATAACTGCTCCTTGCCTTGCTTGGACACACCCAGAGCCAGTACAATGGGGAGTGGGGTGCAACAAGTATGTCACAATTTGAAATGTCTCTGGCTGACAGTGATGGCTCTGACACTCATACCTCACAGCAAGAAATCTGGAGAAAGCCATACATAGAAGTGGGACACAGGCCCAAAAATAAGGACAGTTTTTAAATATTGCTCTTTTAAACTTAGAAAGTAGTAAGTCTTGCATTATTTTCCAACTTCAATCTTTAATGATTTGCCACTAATTTGCTAGAAAACTGCAATTTTATGAAAAACAGACCAAAATTGTGATGCAAAAATATAAAATTGCCACACAATACAGCTGGGAACCTGTCAAAGAAAGGACACATTTTTAATATTTGCACTGTTAACTTGAGCAGCTGACAAAATAAGAGCATCTACATGCATTTCTGAAATAAAAATAATCTATAACTCTAATCATTACAGCTATTTATAATTGTAAACCCTCCACGTTTTCTTGCAAAATTGCCATTTTGCAAAGGGATTATTAGGGGAAGAGCAACATTTTGAGCCAAAATTGGGGACAGTTGAGAGGTTTGGATATTCCTAATTCTATAAAGCGATTTATTTGCATGTACCTCTCAACCTCTTAATGCAGGAAATCTGGACAAGGCCAAATATATTGGGGGAAACATACAAACAGTACTAAAAATTGCTCTTGTATAAACTTAAGACAGTTAATAGAATAACAGGTCTTGCTTTAGCATGCATTTTTCTGAAGGTTATGACGTCCGAAACTCAATGTCGGTCATTTAGTGACTTCATTCCTAAATGATTTGCCAGAAAACCACACATTTTATGAGGAACAAACCAAAAATAAGAAACAAAAATCTATTAATTCTGCAAAAATCTGGACAGTTGAGAGGTATAGTTCAGCTGGGGCTGTCTATGAGTTTGCTGCCCTTCCCCCTCACAAAATCATGGTTGAATGGAGCCACCCCCAGCAGCCATTCCAGTGTCAAATTCCTTGGTTATTTCACCCCATTTACCATGAACACTAATGTGCATACTGCTTTACTTCTGCGATGATCTGGATTTCATTTGAAAGTTTTGTTTTGCATTTTACAGCACAAACTTTAATAGATATCTGCTAAACAAAGCAATGTAGTCTCACGATGAAAATAGACTTAGCATTAAAACTTCTCTGCCCTTGAAACTCACATTCATTGAAATAGCATTGAAACCCACATTCAAAGAAAATACATTTTGCCAGTGGCAGATAAAGATCAACTTTGTGCTGTTTTCAAAATCATAGGCACCTTGAACAGGAAACATACACATGCTCTTTGATACACCTTCCTGATTGTATTAAATTATATTCCTTGTACAATACAGTACAGTTGTTAGAGGGCATTTTAAATTTATTGTTTCGAACATTTTTCCAGTAAACAATGAAACAAAATGCATGCACCATTAATGACAAAACTGCCCAATTCATCACATTTCCATCATAAACAAGTCTACTCAAACTTCTACAGTGCACCAGTATCAGTAAATATGCACACTCTGAAGTAAAAGTCATCTAAATAATTCCACATTAAAGAAATCTGTAACTAATGAAGAGGTTGCTGCTAGCAAACAACTTTATATGTCATTGTTTCATCTACAAATAAAGTGCCTGTTGCCCTTGAGGAATAAATTGCCTATGTTGCATTAAAAAAATGATAAGCTAGTAATATTGCAATAGGGAATGAATGTCAAACTGATAACAGGTTCATAGTTACTAGGTATCTTTGCCAAAAAGGACTTCAGCATCCACCCCCTTTACAACACAGTACAGTATCAGCAATGCATCTTCCTACTGTGGGAGTAGAACCCACAGCTTTCTGCATCAAAAGCAAGTACACTACCTGTTGTGCTATTAACAATTCAAGCAGACTCAGCATAAGCAGCACTGAACTTTTGTTCGCCTGCAGCTCTCAGCTCCTTGTAAAAATCTACTCGACACTCAGCTGTATCTCTGAACTTTGCAGCACAAGAAATCTGGAAAAAGCCAACATTTATGGGGGTGGGGGGGCAAAAGCCCAAAAACCAGGGACACATTTTAAACATTGCTTGTATAATGTTGGAAAGTTGGTAGAATAAAATGCTGTGTTACCACCATACATTTCACTGCCACGTCTTGAACCCAGGGGACCCTGTGCAAAACAGTCAGAGCAACATATCACTATGCCAAATCATCTGTTTTGTGAAAGAGAGGAAGACTGAAACTTAAATGGCTACCATTTAGTGAATTCAGTTCTCACCATAACTGCCAACCTCTTGGCACAAAACACCTGAACAAAGCCAATAATGGGGGAATACAGCCCCAAACATATTCAGTGAATTCATTTCTCACCATAGCTCTCAACCTTAGCACAAAAAACCTGGATGAAGCCAAATAATGGGGGAATACAGTCCCAAAAATAGGGACAAATTTCAAATATCTATGTTATAAACTTAGAAAATTGCTACAATAAAAGGTTTTGTGTTACCATGTACTTTCTGAAGAATACGAAGTCTGAAATTCAAATGCCGGTTATTTTTAACATTTGTTAACCTGGAAAGTCTGACTTGGAACAAAAGGCAATTTTCAGCAGAGCAGAGAGAAACACTCCAGACACATGTTCGTTATAAGATGGGAGGACATGCAAACTCCACGCCAAAGGCACCTCAGCCAAGAATCAAACCAGAGAACCTGTAGCTGTCAGGCAACAATGCTACCAGTGCACCACAGCACTACTGACTTTGCAAGGAAAAACACACAGAAACCACAGATTTTATGAGGAACAGAACAAATATGAGGCAAACATCTGCAAATATTTTACAAATGGTGGTGGGTAGGGAATTCAGGCCCTTGTCACCTGCACCCAAGGTACAGGGTTCAAGCCTGAATATTCTTGACCCACCACCATGTGTTCTCTCTAGCCACCAGTATATAGCAACTGGGGCATTGCGCACACTCACACTCTGCCTGCAGACCCCGGTAGGTGATCCAGTCTTCCTGTTTCACGGCAGCTAATTCCCCCTGAAAACAAGCTCCTCTGTAGTCCTCTTCTGCTAGTTTCTTCCCCTCCCCAGCGCACACTAATGGCTGGTTTCTGGTTTGGGCTCTGCGAGAATAGGCTGGAGGCTCCAGCCTCCCTGCTGATGACGCAGTCCGGTTTCCTTTTCATCTGTGCGATCAACACTGCACAGACTTCTGGGCTGGCAGGACAGAGATGCCTTTTTCCTCTATACGGACTGCCTAACATAGCAGTCTGGAGTTCTATGAGTACCCAGGAACTCCAAGCACACATGCGTGGAGTTCTGGGACTCTCAATATTTTTTTTTTAATTTTCTTGTACAGGTGGGGGGATCTTTCTTTTGTACAGGTGGTGGGGGGGATTTTCTTCTTTCTTTAGATGGGGGGGCTGCAGTCCTATAGCACGAGCCGCCCCTGGTAGACTCCAAGGGTGTGGACTATAGGAAGAATCGCAGACATCTTCTTTCTGTACCAGAATCATCACTGCAGTCACAACACTATCTGTGATGCAAACCCTAAATCAAAGAACGAGTCAGACACTGTTTCTAGACCAGAATGTGTTCAAAAGTCTGATTCTGTTCCAGAAAGTGATTTGAACATTCCAGAGGTCAACAATTTTGCAGAAACTGTCCCAGTTGCTAAATCTAATTCCCAGTTTTATGTCACACAATATGGACGAGTTTCTAAGCCTAGTGTGAAATTCGCAGCAATGTGGACTTGATTGTGTATACACACACACATATATATATATATATATATATATACACACATATATGTGTGTGTGTTGTATAATGCATGTCTATAGATTACCTGTGATTTCTGCATGCCAAATAATCTCATGACATACTGCACAATCTATTTCTGAAAGAGGGAGGATGTAGATCAGAGTGTAACGTGTGTGTGCTATACCTTTAGGAAGCATGCAAGGCTGTGCATGCATGTATAAATTACAGACGCGTGCAATCCCTAGTGCCATTTTGTAGAAGCAACCAAACCAACCAGCTATCACAAAAGCACAAATCCAAAACCAAAAGATAGTAAAATAAATATTTATTTTAGCATATTCTCACAAAAAATCTTGACAGCATGGGTCCCTTTAAGATTGGGACTATAAATAACAGGGTCCTAAATGGTGGAGTTTTTCATTATATTTTTTGGCATTGAGAAAGGCTGGTAACAGCCGAAACCGGTTTGCCTCAGCATGGGTTTTTACCCATGCTGTCAAGATTTTTTGTGAGAATATGCTAAAATAAATATTTATTTTACTATCCTATACGTGCTGGTCCGTTTTTGGTTTTTGATTTTGTAGAAGCAGCCAGAGTGAGCATGCATGATCGCAGTTGTTAGTTTGTATAATGTGTTTGTATAAAATAAAGATGTTGGAACACAACCCACGAAGACTCGTTTATTCATGTCCTAACACAAAAGTGACAATATGCAATGCTTGGTTAACTTTAAAAACTGGCATGCCCAATCTATTAGGTGAGAAAGATACAAATAACTGGTCAGTCTTCTGGAAGTCTTTGGTCCGATGGAGATAAAATTGAAGTTGCCTATGTTTATTTAAAAGATGGAGCATGTACTCTCCCTTATTTGAGAAATTTGGAAAGAAAACTGGGAGGTTAATAACCTGGTGTATATTAGGCTCAGAAGCTACCTTAGGCAAAAAAGACAAGTTGGTCCGGAAGGAAAATCTTTGTGGAAAACCAGGTAAGAAGGCTTGGAGAAGAAAGCCTGGGGTTCAGTTGTTAATCTAGCTGATGTAATAGCAACTGGAAAATGGTTTGCCAGGACAATAGGTCTGTCTTGGCTGAAGGTTAAAAAGGGCCTTGGGTCAGCCCTTGAAGCAAGATAGTTAAATCCCAAGGAGGAGTAGGATCCTTTACTGCAGGCCTAAATGAGAAGTTATGTTCTTACCATAACGTTCCATGTTAGTTGTCTTCTTCTCGCCTTCTTTCTTGCTGGATGGGTTCGGAGCCGAACCTTGGCTCTGACTCGGCCTAATACTAAAGCTCAAGAGCTATTTTTACCAGCTCGAGGCTATGCTATGTCCCATAATGCTAGGCATCCTATACCCAGAACTCATTTGATAGCTAACACTATGGACATATATGTCCCACCACAACAGAGAATAATCCACCTACTCATAGATACAAAAAAGAGAGAGAGAAAAAAAAAATATATATATATATATATATATATATATATATATATATATATATATATATATATATAAACCCCTCTAGAAGAGCTAGCAAAAAAGAGGGAGCAAGGGAGCTAGGTGGGGAAATAACTGAGGTGGCAATAATTCTCACAAGGCACTCTAGATCTTCCCAGGCTAGGGGGATGGAGGGTGGGACGCAAGAAAGAAGGCGAGAAGACAACTAACATGGAACATTATGGTTAGAAGTAGAAGTTATGTCCTTACCATAACGTTCCATGTGGAGTGTCTATCTCTGCCTTGTTCTTATTCTTGAACCCGGAGCCCGGCTCTCCGTCGGCCGCTTTAAAAAGCTCTGCATCGAAGAAGAGCCTCAGACCAAACCTAACTCCCACAATCCCTCTGCCTTTATCAGATCTAGTTTGCAAGCAAACCAGAAGTTAAGAGAATAGAAGAGAACACATTCATGCAAAAAAAAAAACATAGCTGAATAGCCACAACAACAACTGACCAGGGGCAAGCAAAGGAGAACCAAACCAGACACCTAAACTGGACGCTTCTCCTGAGGGTGGGAGGGAAGAATAAAGATGAACAAGATGATTCCATGGAATGTTATGGGCGGGAACTAACTTATAAGGTGTATGTGTGAGGTCTCAATCTCTACCCCTACACCTGCAGCGCTGAGCCCCTACGTTCCTGAGGAACTCACGGAGGCGGAAAACGTTCCTGAGGAACTGGAGGCAAAGGCCCTAGAAATCCCCTCTACTTTGTAATGAGTAATGTGAATGTAATGTGTTTAGATCAAGTGGTAAAATGGTGCCTTGAGATTAACAATGAGCCAGATGTAGATACTGCTGGATGAGAGTGCCTTCTTTGTAGAGTTGATTGGTAGTTTGCTCAGAGGCAGGTAAAGAGAAAATAATACAACTGGAGTATAAACAAAAAGGGTTCTACCAGAATCGCTTACATCTTTCTTGCGTTCTGCAAAGGCCATAAAGAGCTTTCTGCTGTTTTCTGGTGAGAGCTTGTCTGTTTTTCTGTGAATCTTGTTGTCTATGAACATCTAACTCATGTAACATATATATTCCAACCCTATTGGAGTGGTTCTGACTTTATGGGAGCTCAATTTGAAAGATTAATTATTAATGGAGGGGAGATTAAAGAAAGGATGGATGAGTAAGAGGGGAAAAGGATGGATTAGTAATGAAAGATACTCTATCAGGGTGAAAAAATCAAATAAAGGGTGTTTGGAAAGAGCTTGAAGCTCGATGGCTACCAGAAAGAGGGTCTTCCATGACACAAATTCTTCTTCCATGGGAAGAAAGAGGTTCAAAGGGTGGAGGCTGGTTCAAGGATAAAAGAAGGTTCAAGTTCCAAGAAGTAGGTAGACTTCTAACTTGGGGTCTTTCTAACTGGAAAGATCTCTTTAGAAAGGCCTCCCTCCTTCTAATCTGTAAAGTACAATAGCCATAATATCAACTCCCACATGAAAGTTTGAAATGGCAGCCACCACTCTCAAAGTGCAGGAGAAAATCCTTGCAGCAAAGTTTGGCTAAAAACTGAAAAGCCTGGTGAAAAGCTATTACGATCCAGTTGTTGTGTAGTATTGTCGGGAGTGCACAAAAGTGCCAGTTTTACTAGTGTAATTCGCAGTGGAAGCTTTATAGTGGAACTTGTGAGAATTTTTGATTTGGTGGGAAAAGAAGATACCCGAATACATAGAAAGAAGATCAGGGCTAGTCTGAGGGAGAGAAGCTGACGGCGGGGCCCCTGACGAGTGGGAGGAGAGTGGCGCCCGGTGGGGGGATCCAGGGTTCCCGAATTCAGATCCCAGATGAAAGCAAACCAAATTCACGAAGTGCCAGAAGGGCAATGAGGATAAACCAAATTTGGCAGTTGTTACTTTCTGTAGAAATTTTGCAATTGTGGAATAGGGAGAAAGTACAGGAGACAGGAATAATCAGCAACCAGAAGAATGGGAGGCGTGAACCAGAAGTCCCGGGGGAAATAGCTGGAGCATTTGGCTGCTCATTAAGATCGTTAAACAGATCGCAAGCAGCAGCATAGCCCCACTTATAAAAATTTCCTTCACTTCGAATTGATTTGCATGCAGACCTGGCCCGTAGGTGGAAAATTCTTTTCTGCCTGTCCGGGCTATGACGCTGATCGTGAGGTAACAGGATGCGCTACTCCAACCTGTCCCGTGGGACTCGCCCCATTGTCAGATTGCGTTGCTATTCTGGTTAGTTGATAAGATTTGGTGCCCTGTTTGTTCATAGCCTCTCTCACGGACATATTGTCCGACTGAACTGCAATGGTCCCTCAGACTAAGAAGGGGGGAGAAAAGTGTTGCAAAAATAGAAACACCCCTCCCTTTAGAAGCCAACATTAATGCTATTGGTACCCCTCACATCCATTCGCCTTCTGACCGTCTGTCCCCACTCCATCCCACCCTATCAGGAAGGACTGTCGGTCACTGAAAAGCTGTGGTACCCCGGTAGTACAAAATGGTCTCCTTGGAATGATTTTGTGTCTTAAAGCCATTGCACCAGGGTCGACGGTCGCATGGAAAGATGAATGAAGTGTCCAAGTAAAGTGCGGAAAGTGTGCATTAAGTGATGTAGCTAGACCAGAACTTTCATTTGCAGTCTTCCCAAGGCATCGCGAATGAGGAAGCTGAAGGGAGACCCAAAATCCAGAACCAAAGGGGCCGATTTTTGGATAATAGGAGAGATAGATATAAGGTTTTGTAGGAGGCTATGGGGTCTTTATGAAGATTTAGGATTAAGCATAGCCAGTGGAAGCCTTCTCGCCCTATGCTGGAGATGTGCTGTGATGGCTGTGGTAAAGATTTTCTGTGATTACGAAATTCCCAGATGAACACAGTGCTGTAGTGGCTAATCCCCGCCTGAATCAGTCGACGCCGAAATTGGAGCCTGAAGAAAGGGAGCCAGTCCTGAATCTGACGGAAACACCCAGTCGCAGAGATCTCAAGTGAGGAGCCACAGGTGCCATACATTTGCAGTGTCCTGAAATGAGGGGCGACACTGCCACCCTGCCGGAATGGAAAGTGACCAGGCTGAGGCCAGACCAAAATAAGTGATCCCTGGAAACTGAAAGTGACTGCAAATCCTGTATATAAAGTTAAAGGGTAGGCCCTAGGAGGAAGTAACTCTAAAAGTATATAAATATATATATATACCAACCCTCATACACTACATAATACACACACACACAGCAAACTTTTAAGAGAGAAGAGATTTTTTTTTCCATAATAATATAAAAAAATCTTGGCTTTGAGGATAGGTGATCATCAGTCCAAAAAATCAAAAATGCTGCAAAATGATCTAGAGTAAAAGGCAGAAGGGAGGGGGGATTGTGGGAGTTAGGTGGGCTCGAGCTTCTGCGCAGAGCTTGCTGTTGGCACGCGACTTTGCCAGGAGCGATCTCCCTCAACCCAGAAAAACAAACGACCGCGCAGAAAAAAAACACATCATAACTTCTCAATGTTAAGTTGTCAATCTCACCTTCACTCTTGCTGGATGGGACAGCGTCCCTAGCACCTAAATCCTGTGTGGCTCAATGGAACAAACTCTTGAGTACCGTGGAACCAAAATCAGCCCGACTTCTTGAGGCCATATCGACCTTGTAATGAGAAATGAAGGTATGAGGAAAGTCCAAGTGGCCGCTGAGCAAATGGAATCCATCGGCAATCTTGCCTGAAAGGCTATTGAAGAAGCTAAAGCTCTGGTTGAATGGGCTCTAGGTTTAGTAGGAAGTTCCCTGTTCCTCAGTTGATAGACCAACATGATAAGACAGGACAACCACCTGGACAATGTTACCTTGGAGACTGGTTGGCCTAGCTTCCCTTCCGCATAAGACAGAAAGAGCTGGTTTGATTTTCTCATCTGCTTTGTTCTATCCAGGTAGAAGTGTAATTGACGGTGAACGTCCAAACAATGTAACTTTCGTTCAAGCTCTATTGGTGTAATTTGGGAAGAAGACTTGGAGATCTATGGTCTGATTCAGATTTGGGTAAAAAGGACAGATTAGTCCTAAGTGACACTCTGACTTTGTGAAAAACAAGATAAGGAGGGCGAACGCAAAGGGCTTGAAGTTCCGAGACCCTTCTTGCTGAGGTGATGGCTTCTAAGAAGAGTGTTTTCCACGAGAGCAACTTCAATGAACAAGAAGCCACCGGCTCAAAGGGAGGAAGAATTAAAGAAGACAGTACCAAATTTAAGTCCCACGGTGGGGGAGAGTCCTTAACCGGAGGCCTAAGTAAAAGGGTTCCTTTTAAAAAGGCTTTGCAAAGTTTGTGGGACATGATGCTGGTCTCTGACAAGCCAACGTGGAAATTTGCAATAGCTGCCAGTTGAACTCTGATGGTGGCGGAGGAGGAGCCCAATCGAAAGAGTTCTGCTAGAAACTCTAGAACTGTCTGGACAGGAGCCGTAAAGGGGTCCACGTGTTTTTCCCCTGCCCAGACAGAGAAACGCTTCCATTTGCTAGCATAAGTCTTTCTGGTAGTAGACTTGTGGGAAGCGAGGATGATATCGCGTACTGGTTGAGAGATAAGGGGAAGCCTGGCTAGGGTTGGAAGTAGAGTAACCAAGCTATGAGGTTGAGAGATCGAAGGGACTGATGCAGCCCGCCCGATTGATGGGTCAAAAGATCTGGCACTGGGTCCAGATGCCAGGGCTGCTCCAGTAGATGGCGTTGCAGGAACGGAAACCAAATTTGTCGAGGCCAGTAAGGGGCAATGAGGATTCTGGATTAATTGAGTAATCAAGGGAAAGGGGGGGGGGGGAGGCATACAGAATAACCCGGGGCCAATCATGAACTACAGCGTCTCTCGGGGGTAGACCTGGGAGAGGGAAGAGGGTGAAGAAGTCTGGGCACTTGCTGTTTAGAGGTGTTGCAAAAAGGTCGCAGCAAGGCTGACCCCACCTTCTGAAAATTCTTTCCCCTACTGTATGGTTGAGAGACCATTCATGAGGCATGAGAATGGCTCTGCTCAGTCTGTCCACTATAACGTTGGACTTCCCAGGAATATGCGTTGCAACCAGAAACCGTTGAGAAGAGATCGCCCATTGCCAAAGTCTGAGTGCTTCTCGACATAGGGGGTAGGATCTGGTTCCGCCCTGCTTGTTGATGTACCACACTACAGACATATTGTCTGTTTGAACTGCAATAGTCCCAGTGGGTAGAGAGTCCTGAAGGGCCTGCAACGCTAAAAGTACCGCTCTCATTTCCAAGACATTTATGTGCAAGTGGTATTCGAAGGGTTGCCATGTGCCCTGGACTGTCCTGCCCTGAAAATGCCCCCCCCCGATCAGGAAGGCATCCGTTGTCACAGTGGCAACAGGAGGGGGAAGGACCACAGGTCTGCCCTGGAGTACTTGAGGGGAGACCGTCCATCAAGAAAGGTGTCTTTAGCAAGACTGAGTGATTAGAATGGTGTGTGACATGGGGAGCTGCTGAAAGGACCACTGGGAAAATAGCATCAACTGCAGGATCCGCATATGAAAACGCGCTAGGGGGAGTAAAGTGATTGCTGCTGCCATGAGACCAAGTGTTTTTAGTACAAATCTGGCTTGGACTCTGCTCTCCTGTAATAGGATCTGAACATGGTTGCGAATGTCTGAAACTCTTTGTGTGGGTAAGTTTTGCTGAGAGCTCCACTGTGTTTAAAACTGCACCTATGAAGGTAATAGACTGACAAGGCAACTATGCAGACTTTTCGAAATTTAGAGAGATACCTAGCGCGTTGCACGTTTGTACAGCGTAATCTCTGGATTGGAGTAGTTGATGCCTGGTGGTGGCAGTAAGGAGCCAGTCGTCTAAATATGGAAACACCTGGAATCCTTGTCGTCTCAGGTGAGCCGCAACCACTGCCACGCATTTGGTAAACACCCTGGGGGTTGTGGTGAGGCCAAAGGCAGGGCTCTGAATTGGTAGTGACTGGCTCCCAGCTGGAAGCGGAGAAACCTTCTGGAGCACCTGTTCATCTTGATATGGTAAGTATGCATCCTGAAGGTCTATAGAGCACATCCAATTGTCCTGACCCAGAAAGGGTAGAATGGACTGTAGCGTGACCATCCGGAACCTTGTTCTTTGAACTGACTTGTTCAGCCTGCTGAGATCCAAAATAGGTCTCCAGTCCCATCTTTTTTGGTACCAAAAAGAACTTGGAGTAGATACCGGATCCTTGTTGGTCTGCTGGGACTGGCTGGATGGCCCTTTTTCTTAGCAGCTTTGAAATTTCTAGGGCTGCTAGATCCCTCAGATTAGGTGAAACGTCTGAAAGGGGCCCTTTTTGGCTGTTGTGGGGTGTGAATAAAGGGAATTCTGTAGCTCTCGGATATGATTGACCGTACCCATTTGGTCTTGCGTGAGAGAATGCTAGGCTTCTGGGTACAGTGATAGTCTTCCCCCGACTGCCTCCGAAGGTGGACAGTCGGGCAGCTCCTCAGGGGTACTGGAAGGGTTTGTCAGAGAAAGATTCTCTGCTACCCTGATTCTGCGGACCCCCCCTGCCCCTCAGGCGGCGTCTATTATTGTTCCCTCCTTTGCCTCTGGAGGGAAGCTCACCACGTGTATCAGGCAGTACTCCCGGAGGTTTGCGGAACCACATTTTCCCACCTTTCTGACCTTTAGGGTATGGTCTAGAAGGGGTAGAAAATGGACTGCTATGGCAGAGAGATTCTTGCCTTCCTGCTCGCACCTGGTCAATGTATCCTTCACCTGAGGTCCAAACAAGGCAGAACCGTCAAAGGGGGTGTTAGTGAAGGATGCCTTGAAGGGGTCGGCAAAGTTGCAAAGCCGCATCCAGGCGTGTCTCCTTAGAGCAACGCCTGTGCCTGCAGCCCTACTCACTCCATCGGCGGCATAGGAAATGAGCCGCATGGAGGAGTTTACAATAGAGTTCAGGGTCCCTAGCTGGGAGTTCATCTTTTCCTGAGACCCCGCAGCTGATGGGTCCTGTAAGGTATCACCTAGTTCTTTGAGAAGGTCTCTCTGAAGACTGATGAAATGGCACAAATACTTCAGCGAACACATGGCAAAGGTTGCTGAAGAAAACATCCACTTGCTGTACCTATCCACAGTCCTAGATTCCTTATTAGGAGGATGGACAGGAACTGAAGGGTCAGCCAACTCCTTCTTAGTTGCCGCCGCACCACCATGGCATCAACGGGGACGCCTTTAGTGAGAAACTGCTTGTCCGAAGCGGCTGTAATAAATTGTGGGCCTCCGGGGAGTTGGTTCCATAGTATCCAGAGCCGTCCACGCCTTCCGAGCCACCACCTCCATGAGTGGGTCGAAAGGTGGGGACACCCAGGAGGTGGAAGTGCGAGAACCGAACGCGTCCAGGTACACCGACTCGTCCTCGGAAGGGTTGAGGGCAGACCAGGTTCCCCCCTCTGTTTAAGGATCTCTAGGATGTCAGAAAATGAGACATCCTCAGAGGGGGACCTAGGGGACCCTTCTGAATCATCCAGGTCGGTGTCAGATGTCACTGACTCCGGGGAGTCCACATGCTTCCTCTGGCATGTCCTCTTCTGAGGGGGCTCCCCCGCAGGATCAGGGGAAGCCTCAGAAGAGGAGGATACACCCAATGGGGTGACCTGGAGCGTTGGTTCTCCACGCTTGGGTTTGGGAGGGTAGGCAGAGGCTGAAGCAGGCACCATGGAAGGAGGGGCCGATGGGGCCGACCGTGGCACCGGTATAGGAGCCAGCATGCTCCTCATGACCTCAAAGGCACCCCTATCAGGCAGAGAGAAGGGACCCAGCTCCGAAGAGATGAGAGCTCCTCCCGGCACTGAGAGGGATGGCTCCGAGGCCGATGTCGGGGCCGAGCTCACCTGCGCCGACAGTCCGAGAGGGAGAATGGGGTCGGACAAGGGTTCGTTGCCACTCGCCCCCTCGGAACCGACGAGGGAGTCCCGGCACCTGGATCCCTCCAAGGACGGAGCCGATGAAGGAACCGATAAGGGTGGAATTGGTTCCGACGCCTCCACGGTACCAACCCTGGCGGCCACTGGCTCCAAGCTCGAAGGAACAGTCAGAGGAGGAACTGGAGCAGGCGTTGGGGAAGCCGCTGTCTGTTGAGATGGGCTATGCAATAACTGGGCGAGCGCCTGCGACTTCAAAAGCCTACTGACTACCCTCTCGAGGTCGTGGTCCAAAAGCCTGGAAGATCTAGAGGAGTGAGACCTATGGCTCCGCTCCGACAGCAAAGGGGACTTCGGAGCCGACCTGACCGACTCCAATGAAGGAGATCAGGAGTACTTTCGGCTTGGAGCCGACTGCGGCCTCGATGCATCGGTTCCGGCCGGAACCAACGAGGCAGAAGGACCGCTCGGCGCTGGCTCTGGACATGGAGCAGACGGTTTGGTGGGCTTAGAAGGTTTTCCTGACAGAGGCTTGGTAGGAGAACCTTCAGGCTTCAATAAGCCCCTTAGGATGAGCTTATTTCTGCGCTCCTGCAGGACTCTTTGGCTAAAGGCATGACAGATGAAACAAGAGTCCTGCAGGTGCAGAGGGCCCAAACAATACACACAAGAAGTGTGACCATCTGTCAGAGACATCTTCTGACAGCACGAGTCACACTTCTTGAATCTCGATATCTTGGTATCCTTAGACATGATACCACAGGAACGGGACAAAAAGTCTTAAACAAGTATACAAACACACACACAACACTTGAAAGACACTCTTAAAGTTACGACAATAAAACAAAACAAAAATTCCACACACACACCTACTGAAAGGAACCTGTCAAACCTACTGTACAAACCTACTATAAAAGGGGGTGGTAAAGGCCTAACCACCTTAAAGGTGGAAAAGAGTAGGAAAACTATTAATAAAGGGAGGGAAGACTAGTCGGGAGACTACTAACACTACTAGGAACGATCTAGGGAAAAAATATCAATCAAAAACTAAGTATAAATATAAAAAATTTTAAATACAACCTGGAGCCGGTGAAAACACAACCTCGTAGCTGAAGTGGCAAACGAGATCTAGGTATCGGACGCCTAGCATTATGGGACATAGCATAGCCTCGAACCGGTAAAAATAGCTCTCGAGCTTTAGTATTAGGCAGAGTCGGAGCAGAGGTTCGGCTCCGAACCCATCCAGCAAGAATGAAGGCGAGATTGACAACTTAACATCAAGAAGTTTCTTTTGAGAAAAGCTTTGCATAATCCAGAAGATGGAAGTCTGAAATGCAATCAACTGCACCTTAACAGCAGGAAAAAATAGCCCCTTCATTAAAAATTGAAGTTAAAACTCAAGTACAACTGGTATAGGGGCAGAATATGGGTTCAAATCTCAAGGGCCCAGAAAGCAAATATCTTCCATTTACTTCTGTAAATTTTCCTAACAGAAGCATTTTGAGAAGATCATGCAATATGACAGACTGCAGAGGAAAGCCTGGGCTGCCTAGCAGTCAGTGGAACTGGAGAAACAATGCGGTCAGCTTGAGGCCATTATGTCTGGATGAGTCGTGCCTGTCGGGTGAGACACAAGGTCTGGACTGGGGTCCAGTATCCAGGGCAAATGCAGAAGATGAGTCCACAGGAAGGGAAACCAAATTTTACAAGGCAAAAAAAGATGCAACAGGTATGTTTTCTGTAGAAATTTGGGAATTAGAGGTAATGGAGTAAACATTGAGCAAATCAGGCCAGTCATGGACTACAGCATCTTTAAGTGACTCTCCTGTTGCAGGAACCAGGGCAAAGAACCTGTTGCACTTGATGTTCAGGAGAGAGGTGAAAAGTTCATAGCACAGCTGGCCATATCGATGGAAAATTCTCTCCACTACTTTGACATTGACAGACCACTCACGAGGCATCAGAAATGACCCGCTTCATTTACCTGCAATCACAGTGGCCATCCCTGTATGTGTGCTGCTATGAGAAAGCAGCCAGAAGAGATTGCACATTGTCACACTCTCATTGCTTCTTGACATACTGGGTAAGCTCTGGTGCCTCCATTTTTGTTGATGTACCATACTACAGACATATTGTCTCTCTTAACAGCAGCAGTCTCAGAAGGGAGAGAGTCTTGAAAGGCCTGCAATGCATGAAGGACTGCTCTTATTTCCATGACATTGATATGGGCCTTGGCCTTTTCTGGGTACCACCTACTTTGGACTGTCCTTCTGATGTACTGCCTCCCCACCCCAGTTGAGAGGCATGCGTGTCACCATGGCCATGGGCAGGAGAAAAACAGAAGGATGAGCTTAAGAAACTTCATCCGAGTGAAGCCACTAGAGGAGATATTTTTGCAAGATTGTGTAATCCTGACAGACAAAGGCTGCTGAAGAACAGACCAATGTACCGATAGAGTCCACTGCAGAATTTATATATGAAACCCAGCTAGTGTGATAGCTGCTGTCATGGATCTCAAGGCTTCTCTGACAAGTCATGCTGGAAGAGAAGGATGCAAGATCACTTTCCTGATCTATAATCTAAGTGTCAGAATTCATGCTGGTGGAAGAGAGGCTATCTGACTGACCATGTCCAGATGAGCACATATGAACTCCAGACTCTGCATAGGTGCGAGTTGTGATTTGCTGTAATTGATTGTGATGCCTAGGTTAAGACATAACTGGAGAAAGTAGTCCCTTGCCTGTAGAAGCAGATGTCTGGTTGGGGCAATTAGGAGCCAGTCATCTAGACAGGGAATTGCTCTGAATCCCAGCAGTCTCAGGTGGGCTGCTACCACTGCCTTGAATCTGGTAAAAACCCTGGAGGCTGTGGTGAAGTCAAAGGGCAGCGCTCTGAACTGGTAATGACTGGCTCCCAGCTGGAAGCACAAATATCTTCTGGAGCGCCTATTCATTTTGATGTGACAGTATGCATCTTGAAGAGCTATCTGGCACATCCAATCCTCCTTTCACAGTACAGGCAAAATGGACTGAAAATATGACCATCTGAAACCTTGAATATTTTATGTACAGGTTAGTTTGCTTAGATCCAGGAATGCGTCTCAAGTCTCCGGTCTTCTTTGGCACTAAAAAGACCTTCAGTAGGTTCTGCTTCCTCTTTGGTCTGAGGAGACCGTCTGGATGACATTTTTGTGCAGCTTTTCTATTTCTAATGCTGCTGCCTCCCTCTGATTGGGTGGAACATCAGGGATGCTTTTCAATTTGAAGGGGAAATTTGGGAAAATAGTTAACTCTGCAGTGAAGGCAGCATCTTCCATTTGGGTTCCTCCCTCTCCCTTTGGGAGAACATCTTTGAGAGTCTTGGAGAGGACCCTGGGACTTTGTGGAACCACATCTTTCTACCTCCTCACTGATTTCAGGAAAAGGGCCTTTGAAACATAGAAAAATGGATCCAAACAGCAGAGACGGTCTTTCCATCTTGCTCACTTCTGAAGAATGTTTCTTTCACTTTTGGGTCAAACAAGGAAGATCCATCAAATGAAATCGAGACTATAAACTCAAAATTTGAAAACAGCAAAAGTCCATAATCCCAAATTCAAATATCTTGAATTCGCGGTTATGGCTTTACGCTACATAATGTCCAGGATTGTATGTAGATGGTGTGTGGATTTAGGTGTTATGTCAGGTAAGTCAGTGTTTTGTAAGGAATTTGGGTAGGATTCTGAGTGCGTGTGCGCTGATGTGTGATGTGTGTGTGTGAGGGACTGCAGAATGTGTGTGTTTGCTTTTGTTTACTGTTTGTGCAATCTCGGAGTTAGTATATATAAGGAGGTGGGGTGTGGAGGGGTGCAGCCCCCACATGGGGGGATGCAGGGGGGGCTTGCCCCCTTTTTATTTGTGTTCTAGGTTTGTGGATGTGTGTTATTTTGTTTATGTTGTGGTGTGGGTGTTGTGGTATATATGTGTGGTCTGGTGTGTGCTGTGTTTTAGGTGTTTTGAATTTCGCGGTTTTGCTGTTTCGGTGTTGTGTGGATTCAATTTCGCCTGGAAAAACTGAAATTCGAGATTATGAAGCGAATCCCTCCTAATGGCTATGCACAAACCAACCACCTGTGAGGTACCCTCTGCAGCATGGGATATCAACCTGATGGGCGTGTTAGGTACTGACTGAAGGTTGGGCGGTTGTGCAAGACTGTATTTTGGATCTCCACAGAGATGGACCCCGAAACAGATTTGGAGAGCACCTTAGTCAAATCTCTTTCAAGTCTCGTGAAATGTGCCACGTAATTCCATGACCGCAGAACCAAGATCACTGAAGCATAAACATACAACCAAATCTGTCCAAGGCCCTAGACTCCCTTTTAGGGGGATGGACAGACGAACTATGCCCTGGAAGCTCTTTCTTAGTGACTGCTACCACAACCATAGCATCCACCAGGACTGGTAACCACTGAATAAAGGATAAAAGTACAAAATCAGTACTACACAGCATTACTGTTAGATTCCTTACAGTAATGGTAATGCACAGTATCTTTTTCTGATGGCAACTCTCATTTCTGAAATAAAATTGCACATTTTAAGTGATACAAAGGAAGATTCAACATCTCTAACTACTTTTCAAGTCCTAATTCTAACTACAACTTTTGTTGATTTACCTATATTCAAATCCTACCAGCAGTTTCCCTCACTCTCTCTTTCAACCACCCTTCTCCACCTTTTACTCTCACACCTACAGGCAGCTTCATAATTCATCCTCATTCATTAGCTTTATTATATACACCTCTTTCATCTTTTCAAACTCTTAGCCACTGGAAATGTCAGGACCTGCTACAGCATGTCCTAAAATGGGGAGACTGAATGGCCAAAAGGCTGGACTTAGTACAAGATGCCATTTCTTGGAATATTCCCTTTTCTCCCAGGTATGATGATCTCAAAGTTGGTATATATGTTTGGAGGGTTGGGGGGGGGTGCATGGGGCTTGCCTCACCACAAAAAGAAGTTTTAAAGGACAAGAGTGATTTTCAAGATTTGCTCTCCTCCGGGATTTTGTTCTTTTTCTCTCCCTAACTTTTCAGCACTCACCATTTCTAGTGCTGACATTTCAATAGGGAACCCTTCAAACTCATACACTTTTACTCTCCAACCATCAGCACACTGTTTAGGCTCTCTTCCTTCCTTGTACTTGTCTGACCATCTCCTCTGAACTGACATCTCCTATCCACTCTCCTCTTCTTGCGCTCTGCTTTCACTTCACACACCCTCTTACGATGGTATAAACAGATTGTCAGCTTTAATATCCATGCACTGACAGTTTCAGGTTATACATGGCTATTGTAATCCTTCACCTTCTCATTATCTTGTACCAAAACATACTGTAAATCTCAGCTCTGTCAATGTTTTGACCTTTTATGCCCAGTCTGAGCCTGAAATAGGTCCTCAGTGGATCAGTTCTCTACACTGGTTAACAAATGTAAATACACACCTACAAACAAAATGTAATACTTTCAATTCTTTTACAAACATAAAATCTATTTTTTTTTTTCGGGTTAAATAATTAAAATGGAAGTCATAATAATAGTAGAAGAGCGATCCAGGGGAAGATTCTTATTAATTCAAAGTTGCTGAAATGAAGCGGTTGCTATATTTTTGAGCCAGGTGTTCAACAGAGGATTCAACAAAATTACTATGTTCTATTGCATGATTTTTTTAACTTTACGTTAAAATTAAAAGTAAATAGCCAAATCAGAATATAATACTGTCATTTGAAAAGCTTGCTCAAAACTTCATAAACAGAGGCAACATACTAAGGAGGTGTTAGCATGGTCAATATAACACAATGCAGACTGATGGGAATTAGGTATGCATAATTGCCAACATAGTGCAGACATGCCTGAGACATACTGTACACTGAAGCCTCACTGTCATAAAAATGGCAGCCACCAAGCAAGTGAGTGAACAACATTATGTGGCTCATGTGACCTTGGGACATCAACATGCGTATTTGCTTTGGAGTTATCGTATAGCTGTCTCAGAGGCACAGCTTGGAGCACATGCAAGGGCTACAAAGCAACCAGCCAAATGTTTATTTTATACAAATGGGAAGGAGAGGGTGTGATATGATAGCCAGAAAGGGGGAAAAGGAAGCAGAGGAAGACACAGAAGGATAATGGATAAGTGGTACTACGGTTTGAAGCTGTAGGACAGTCTAAACTTGTGAGATCTGGTGGTGGGGTTGCAATTTTTTTTCTCTCTTGGGCTTGAAGAGGGGTGCAGCTGCAGCTTCCAATTCTTTTAAATATGTCATTGCTATGGGAGCAAAGTGTCAGTATCTAAATGTTTATTGTCTACCAGGTAAGGCAAAGATGTTCCTCCAATACTTCATTGACTTCCTCATGTGTTCTGTGTTATCATACAAGAGGCTAATTCTGAGTGTCTTTAGAACTTGGGTCTTTGAGGAATCTGACTCTGGACAAAAATTTCCTTTGTTTTATGCAGGTATTCAGGCTTCCTCAGTGATTTCCTGCAATATCCTTATTCAGGGGCATGTATTACACTTGGATTTCCAGGTTGGTATGACAACCAGTAGCTGGAAGATGGAAGCTGTCACTTAGTCGGATCACAGACTCCTTTGCTTTTTTTGTTTTGTCGATCTCCCCAGGTTGGCACCTCCCATTGTTTGATGATTTGTAGGAACCTGCATCACTTAGCATTTGATTATTTGATTACTACTATTCACCATCAGTTGCAGGAGGTCAGTATACAAGATGTCAGTGAGGCTTTTGAGGCATAGAGCAATATCTTAATGTCCTCTTTGGACTTGTTAACTCAAAGTCATGTATGTCCTATTCACTTTGTGCCATGTGAGGCATGGTACATGTGATACATATGGCACAAAGCACACATGGCACAGTCTTCAGCTCAACAGTTGAAGTGGATGTGACAGAGGACACTGTAAAAATGGCACTATACTCAACTATAAGAGGACAAGTTTTTACTTGACAAACACCATTATTTTTTAATCGGATATTAATTATAGAAGAATGTTTTCTCACTCATAACATTTCAGCTGCAGCCAGCTGCCCAAATGGCCAACTTCTTTAAGCTTAATAAACCCTCTGCTTTTTCTTCTAGTTAGTATTTGTTCATTGAAGGATGTGAGCTGGCATCTACATGTTTTGCTTCCAAGCTTGTCTCCATCAGGTGAAGTGTAGCCTGTGGCAGACTCGCAGGGGGTTGCAGTTGTTCCACTAAGTGTCATGAGGTCTTGCTGATGGTCTGAGTTTGAAGCACTCAATTATGACAAGTTCATTACATTACTAGCTAGTAAACTTTCAAACACCTGTGAACTGGATCATGTCCAGACAGGCTTATTAAATCTTGCTTGGATGCTTTGGACCCAGTTCTATATCTGACTACCACCCCATCTCTTGAGACTAGCGTTTTCCTTACAAATATAACAAAGAAAGCCTTTGTTACAGTTATTTTCAAGAAGGCCATGTTGGATGATGATGATAACTAAGACAACTACAGATCTGTATTCAATCTGCCTTTTGTTGGTAAGGTCCTTGAGAAGGTGGTCTGGTCTTACTTGTGTGATAAGTCTAAGCCCCACTCCAGTCCAGTTTTAGATCTAGGCATAGAACTGAGATCACCCTTATTATAGTCATCAATGATGTCCTTGTGGCAAGAGATCATTACTGTTACTCCATCTTGATCCTTTTAGCCCTCTACTTTGCATTTAACACTATGGCCCATGACAACATATTAGATCATTTGACCCACTATTGTGGCATCTTGTGTTGTACATCGGTGGATTGCCTCATATTTTACTGGATGTAATCAGCAGCTGGTGTCAGAAGTTAGCTTCTCATCTCCCAGCCCTCTAGCATGTGGGTTGCCACAGGGCTCCATCTGATGTCCATTATTGTTTAGCATGTATATGCTCCTACTCAAGGATGTTATTTGAAGCAGAGGGCGACATTTTCACCTTATGCTGATGATACACAGATATACATTTCCTTCCCTAAACACTCTACAGCAACTATCAGCAAATCTGTCTCAGACTTGAGATATAGCCACAACTGGATAATTGGTAATCATCTCAAGCTCAGCACCACTAAAATGACTGCTATGACCATCAATGTTAGCTTGCATAACTGCAGCTCCAGTTCTGGTGCCCTCTATGTTTTATAGTGGCAACAGGCTGGAGCCCGTTTCTAAGGTGAGTAATCTTCATGTGCTATTAATGAACAGCTTACCTTTAAGGACCAGGTTTCAGCCATCTAGTTTACCCATGGCTGTGCATGCTTTGGTCTTTTTGTGCTTGGACTACTACAACACTTTTATCTAAACCTACATCATCTTACTCCAATTGCTAGTTTGCCCATGGCTGTGCATGCTTTGGTCTCTTCATGCTTGGACTACTACAACACTTTTATCTAAACCTACATGATCTCAAGCCTGGCCAACTGAAACTGCTGCAGACTTCTGCTGCCTGGTTTCTAACTGGGGTCCTTATGTCTCATCATGCTATACCAGTGCTGATTAAACTGGTTGCCTATTCAGTCTTGTATTGCTTACAAAATTCTTGTCTTAGTTTATCTAACCATATATGACTTTGGTTTACCTTTTCACTGGCCTACATGCTATATGCATTCATTCTCACATGGACTGCTTGAGGTTCCCCAGGTCCACCTGCTCCTGTATGAACCAGGAATTGCGTTTGTGGAATCTTTTGCCTGATCGGTTTAGCTTCAGCCTGATGCTTGATGGTTTTAAGTGTTCACTCAAAACTATTCTCAGTGAACTAGTATATAGCACTCAGTTTGTTGTTTGTTCCATGTTTTATGTATTACTTCGTACTGCACTTTATAACAGTGCTTAGGTTTAAGCACTTAATCTTGAACTTTGGGGTGGATGAAGAAAGTTAACTTGTCGGACACCAGCCTTTTTTACTTTTATAAGAAGGGCAGAGAGGAAGGTGTAGGTAGGAAAGACAGTATATGGGCAAACACACAAACATATAACACAGACAGACAGGGAGGTACTGACACCAAAAGGGGTGCACAAAGGAGATATGCAGATTGGGGGTGGACAACTGTTAATGATGTATACTGGATCTATTAATAGGGGATGCTGAATGTCATAGAAGTAAGGGGAACACCATGATGGGGGGAGATAGTGAGGTGAAGAAGACCCATCATTTGGCCAGTGAGGAACCACAAAGAAGTCAGTCCCTTCTATAGCTAACACCAAGAATGGGCTCTGCCTCTGGTGGCCTGATGGTCTACGCCAGCTGGTTATACATGTATATAAGCGACAGGGGGAGGCACTCCAGGGTGTCAATGTGGGCATCAAATAGCTTGTCCACTTCAGTCACTACCAGACACCAAACCTCACACTAAGTGACTCAGAGGAGCTCCTCTGTACCTCTCTCTCTCCAGTGATGAGCCTATGCCACCCACCAGATAAGCAGGAGAGTCAGTCAGTGAGTCCCCCAAGTAGCCTTCCATTCATATTCAAATTCATTCATAATCCCCCTCACAAGTGCTTATGCCATGTGTGCAGCAGGTGTGGTAAAATCTTGCTGTCTTGCCCTCCTTCCTGGATTACGCAGGAACCATGCCAGAGTTAGATCTTCCTGAGGCAATATCCACTTGCAGAGTCAAATCCAGGAGTGGCAATGATAGCAGTGGCAACTGTCAGCACTTCAGGGAGACCACGTGATGCTCATCAATGGGCAGTACAGTAGGGCAATACCATTCTATGGTAGTGAGGCATATGTGGTCAGTAGTGCAGCCAGGTATAAACACCCCTTGTGACCCCCCCATGCCCATGAACATGCATGGCCAGGACTTGCAGTTCAGTTGCATGATAACCATAGTCATTAGCGTGATGCTAAATTCAAATAATGTGGACAGGCTCCACCTGTACACAGACCATACCTAACCCACAGCCCTTGCATGACCAGGACCAGGCCCCATAGAGCACAATAGGAATGGTAATGCATTGTGTTAGTGTTGTAATACAGACACACTGGCTCTGAATCATCTCATGAACACAACAGCTGTGCTGCAGAGCCTATTTTAGTATGATAAAAATGCAGCTGCCATTTTGTGGAAACCACATTACAACAAGCAATATAGAAATTCTGAAGAAAGTGGATATCAAAGTGTACTACCATACAGGGAAAGGAACAGCAGACAGCCCATACCTCTCAATTGTACAGATATTTGCAGACTGTCCAGATTTTGGCCTCATATTTTTAGTCCGTTTTTTATAAAATTGTGGTTTTCTGGTAAATTAGTGATAAGTCATTAAAGATTGAAGTTTAATAATGGCAGACATTTGAGTTACAGAGTTCATATCCTTCAGAAAATTCACGCAAATGTAAAACCTATTATATATCAGCATTCTACATTTTTAATATTTAAAAACTTTCCCTATTTTTGGGCCTTTGTCCCACTTTTATGTTTTTGTCCAGATTTCTTGCTCTAACATGGCCATAGTATCTGGTGTTTGTGTGTGATAACATTTTATTGGCCGTGACAGGGGTGTGACAGCCCAAAAGGAGAGAATGAGTGAAACTGATGCCACTGGGAACAGGCAGGACCAGTTGTATTCCTGTGGGAGGTATTCATCCACAATAGGCATTGGGCCCAGTCACAACAAACTGCAGTCTTCTGAGGGGGGTGTCCATGCACATAAAAAAACACAGAACAGGCAGGACCGGTTGCAGTCCTGTGGTGGGGCTTGTGCACCAAGGGAACAGGCAAGCTATCAGAATCTGCACATGCAAACTGGAGGAGAGGCTACTGGGAAGGCTGGGCTTTCAGTACTCATGTCACACATGGTGCGAATGGTTCAGATGCAAGGGGACCACACCTGTCTTACATGCCCACAGCTGCAACACTATTACACAGTGTCAGAACAGTTAGCTGATAAGCGTGCACAGGGCACTGCCCACCACACCAGTGCTCAGGAAAGTGAGGAGGCAGGTGTTGGCTGATATCAACAGTGTTACATACCCACAATGTTCCACATGTGAGTATATACTCTATGATCCACGTGTTCCCACAGGTGCACCTGATCTAACATGTTACCAAAGAATGGCAACACCTTAAGAAGTCCAATACACAAGTGAGTGATGTGCTACTACAGGCCTTACACAGACATGGCAGGTGTATCCTGGAAAAAAACAAGTGGACATGACCTACTGAAATAAAGTATGGTAGGGCATCGATGAAGTAGGTCACTGAATTATGACACTGGCACAGGTGCATTGCAGGGTCACTGACATGATACTACAAGCCAAGTCCAAGGCTGAGGAAAAGGTTATGAAGAAGATGACCACCTGGAATAGATCGCCAGCGCAGTAGCAGCAGCTCATGGATACGGATGACTTTATGGTATTCCTCAGTGGTAACACTGAAATAACTCTCATACCAAGTGAACTGGATGTGGCAGCTGGGCTGATAACTTCCAAAGTCTGTCGGGAATGTCCCAGGTGAATAGCAGCACATGCCATTCCCGTTAGACTTTGATTAGCATATCTGTCTGCATTTATGATATCCACAAACATCAAGGCTGCAACAAGACAGCACACATCAAATGCCACAACTGCCTGAATGTCTGCAAGGATGCTTCAGGTGAACAGTGGGACATGCTCATCCAGTACTGTCTCACTATGGTTTACTCAGGCATACACACAGGATCATAGGAATCATAGGAAGTTATTAGGCTATTGGCCCCGAGGCCCTTATAAGCCTAGTCAAGAGTTTAGCCTATGTTTGGACAACTCAGCACCCAAAGAAAAATCTTGATGAATGGATGGGAAATAGGAATGCACCCCAGGGATCACTTCTGTGTCTCTGCTGGATAATGGCACAGGAAAATAACTTTCTTGGGTGGCGTGAGCTATGGAACCTTGCTGGCTTGGCTTACATTGGCCCTTGGGCCGATAGCCTAGTACCTACCTATGAACCTATATAGCCCATATCCAGCAGGGACATAGGTGGAATCCCAGGGGTGTATTTTCTATTTCCCATCTAGTTATCCAGGTTGCGCTTAAAAAAGGGATAATGAGGTACTCTGACATGTAGAGGAAGTCTATTCCACAGATGGGTGAGTCTCTGGGACACAAATCTGTCCCACCAACAAGTCCTATTGATGTCACAGACCAGGTTGAGGTCGCACATGCAGGTTACTCGACTGGAGCTTGACTTGCTGATGTGCAGCAGTCCCATCAAGGCGAGGTCTGAGATTGCTAAAACCAAAAAGAATCACTGCTCCAATGTTCACCAAAACACCAAAATGTAGAACAGTTTGAAGAAAGCACAAATCCGTAATCCACACAAAATACTTTAATAAAAACGACTCTCCAACAAAATGCAGAAAGATTAATTAAATGACTATGGGTCTGAGATTGCTTTGTATGCCAATCAGAGGTCACCTCTGAGGAGTCTGTATGAAACTGAGTAGAGGGACAAGGCCTTTACCTATCTGTGTAGGGTAGATGTTTGAGGCCCTGGATTCTCCTGGTAAGGAACCTCTGTGGTCTCTCCAGCTGTTGCATGTGCTTTGCAAGGTACATGCCGAAGGGGGCGTTGTACCCAATAATCGGCCTTATAAGGGAAGAATATAGGGATGTTATGACTTCCTTGTCCCTGGATAAGATACACTTACTTATGAGGTGGGCCATGTAGAAAGCTTTCCGTAGAACGAAAGCAACATGGTGGTCAAAAGTCAGTTTGCTATCAACCTGGGTGCCCACATTCCTCACAACTGATTGCATGCTTAGGACATTGTTATTAATGTGATAATATGTAGGGACGTCATTCATTCCCCACAAAGGGGACGATGATGCATTTTTTTTTGTCAGTGAGCTTCAGGCCATGTTTCTGGCACCAGTCATTTGTTTGGGCAAGACCTTCTTGGTCCACATCACTTGGGGAACTGATGACCGCACCCAGCTTGCAGTCATCTGGAAACTTGGTCAGCTATAGCCCACTGGTTTTGGCCTGCACCTCAGAAAAGTATATCCCAAATAACAGAGGCCCCAAGACCGATCCCTGGGGTATGCTGCTCATTACAGGTCTACTGCTTGAGGTGGCTTCCCCTATTTTGATTAGGTGGGTTCTATCAGTGAGCCAGTTTGCTACTCATCTGGCAACATATGCCAGAGTGGAGAATAGTGTTAAAGGCTTTGGCCAGGTCAAGGTAGGTGATGTGCACTGTCTTCCCCTCATCCATGGCCTTGATGACTGTCTCAAAGAAGTCGACCAGATTTAACAGACATGATCTCCCCTTGACAAAGCCAAACTGTGTTGGGTCGAGTATTTGGAGATTGCCAATGTCCCTGTTAATGAGGTCCATAATAATCCTTCCATGGCCTTGCAGATCAGGCTAGTTAGGCTGATGGGTCTATAATTTCCCAGCTCGGTGGATGCTCCACCTTTGTGTAAAGGGATGACAGTGGCTATCCTCACTCGGCTGGGACAAAGCGGGTACTCACGCTTTTCCTGAATAGGGTGCCTAATGGTGCTGCAAGTTCATGCCTGAGTTCATGTAGGATGCAGCCTGGGAAGTTATCGGGTCCCATTTAGGCTGTATTTTTTGCCTTTGAGAAGGCAGTGATGACCTGTTCCCTATAGATAAGGGGACGGGGACAGGTACTGGGGAAGTCCTGATTTACTGATGGGGAGGGGAGAGGGGTGAAGTTTTTGATGAATCTGTGAGCCACTAGGTTGGCTATATCTACAGCATTTGTGTATGTGGTATCCTTGACCACCAGTTCTGAACAGATCTAGGTGCTTCCTTTGAGATTGCAGACATATGTGAAGAAGGCCTTATGACTGTCTCTAGTAGATGAGACCAATTTGTACTCAAATTTGGCTTTAGAGGATTTCAGTAGTGCTCTTATCTGCTTGTTCAAGCTAAGGAGAGATTGCTGTCCAGGACCAAGAAAGAACAGGTGCCCAATTGGAAGCAGTTTTTTTTCTTTTTGTTATACAGTTTATTTATTGCAGATGTCTATCAAACAAGTTTACTCTTCTTTGCGGAGGATAATTTTGTCTTGTTGGGTAGTCCTGGTTCCATGCATCTGTATAAATGCTTGTATAGTACTTTGATGCAGATTTGGACATTGGTGCCCATTCCTACAGAGGAGGAGGGGGCTGTGAAGCTATTTATACCATCCCTCAGGAGGCTGTAATCAGCTTTGGGGAAGTTTTTTTGTTTGACCCTAGCTAGAGGGGGTCAGGGGAGATGGTGACTTTGAACATGACCATTTTATGGTCAGATCCTACCAGGTAGGATACTGTAGGGGTGCTGCAGTGGTTACTCATGTTGGTTAATACCAAGTCCAAGATATTATCACCTCTTGTGGGGGTATCGACTAGCTGTTCCAAGGCATTTGCATTGATAAAATCGCAGAATCTCTGGGCATTTGTGTTCTGGCATGAGTAGTTTTTCCAGTCTATGTTTGGGTAGTTAAAGTCCCCCAGGGTCAGGGTAAAGGGTTGAATCTTGATAGATTTGAAGAGGTCCAGATAGGTGGAGTGGGCATCTTGAGTCAAATTTGGGGGCCTGTAGCTAGCTATGATTTGAATAGGGGTCTTGCCAATGGTTAACTATACTTGGAGTCTCCTGTGCTTCATACTGTCTGACCAGCTAGGTGTGTGCGTCTTTAATCTATATTGAAACTCCACCTCATCTGAAATAGGATGAGAAACCAGGTAAGGCTGGGGTGCTCTCTGCAGCTTTGAACCAGGTTTCTGTGACTGCACAAATGTCAGCATCTTCCAGGGTTAAGAATGCTTGCAATGAGTGCAGTTTCTTGCAATGAGTGCAGTTTCATGTTTAGACTCCTAGCACATCTGCACTTCTGATATACAGGGACATCAGGACTGCAATTCAAGACAGCCTGCACCGCAATGTGTGTACATGTCCATAGGCTATGTATATTCCTGGTGTGTAGCATTCTGTGTGTTGAATGGTGATGGGAGTCACGCATATGTATCAGCTACCTCTTTGCCAGTGCTATTATTGGCATACATTTACAGGTTTCACAGGGAGTGGAATCTGTCAGAAAAAGTTGGCACATCTCTGATGAGATTATGTCTGTACACAGTTTGGTGATGATGGCACCATGCACTTGTCATGGTCTGAGGACATAGGAGACAAACCCACTGCCAACAATGTTAACAGTAGACGGTAGACTCTTCTTTCTCACAGGTGAGAAGAATGCATAGGTCCAACATAAAACCGTGGCATCATCTGTGTTTAGTGTAGTTATCCATCCTGTGTCAGCATCATCACAGGTCCTGAGGTGTGCATTGTCATATCACTGGGAAAGGCATGTAGGTGGCCACTGATACCACAACTCCAGAACATTCCATGACCAATAAAGCTTGGTATCAGTTAGCAAATATGCAAGCCTGGGATCCAGGAACAGATGGCCACTAATCAGACATTATATCAAAGCTCAAAAGTGTAATGCCTGGCCTGCACAAAGACCTTCATCCATTACAGGAACAGTAGGACATCTACAACTGCAGGCACAGTGACTCCACATACATGACTCTGAAGCAGACATACCCTCTTTGGGGCATTGCCTGCTCACTTGGTATCCAAACATGCGCCCGTCAAGTTGCAGGGAATAGCCACCATAGTCATGCTATGGGATAGATGTCCACTGCAGGAGTTCACAGCAGATTAATGACAAACACCATTCACTCAGCCCACACTGTCCTTGGCTAACTTCACTACTGGCCATGTGTGCTCACCTGGGCATGGCCTTCACTCTTGATTGTGGACACTAATTTGAATGTTACTGACATTCTTCCAGCTCCACTGTGGCCTCAACACTGTCTGTGGATGCTCTTATTGGCATAGACCACACTCTTCTGTCCTCACTGTAGGCACACCCCACTGGGCAATCCACACATTTTTTTTTCAGTTCATTGCTAGCCCAATTCCTTTTTTGCCTTAACGTAACACCTGCCCATGCCCAGACATGGTGCAATAGATTACATCATTCTTCTAAAAAAACTCAGGAATGTTGCAGTTTCCCACACTATCTGCACACTCGACATGTTCCTCCATCCCTTGGACCAGCTGCCTCCAGACCTGGTACTGCTGACCGATGATCCATTCAAATGCTGCAATGAATACCACCATGTCCTCTTCCTGGACTACTAGCTTCATTTGAGACGTGGCTTGTGGTGTTGTGATGGACTTGTTAACTTTAGCACTCCCTTAGCAGTAGCTATGAACGTATAATCTGTTCCACGGTAGCCAGTTCATCAGCAGTGGAAGTTCAGGTGGGTTTGTCTTGCAAACTCTAGGCAGTAGGTGCAAACAGTGTGGCTTACAGCATATGGACTAAAAGCTGGTATACTTATGGAACAATAAAGGTTAGAAGTGGCTACCCTGTCTGTTTCTCTCTCTTTCGCTATCTCAACAGTATGAGTTCCTGTAAGGCAAGTGGGAACAGATGTATTCAGTCTGTAGTAACATTAGTAGTTCCACTATAGCATGTAGCACAGAACAGAGTATCACTTGAGCATCACATGTAGCAGTTCATAACAAGTCTTTCTAGTGAGGAATTCTATGTACATGACAGTGATAGGTTGAGTCAGGACTTGGGGGGGGGGGTTAAGCTGACATTTTATGCCCATGCATCCACCAATGTGCAATATTAAGCAGATGGCATTCAAATCTTGATTATTAAATAGTTTTACTCTACAAAATGTGAAGTAAAAATCTTTGATTTTGCTAAATTAAGCAGTTACTGTTGCCTAAAGAATAACATTTGAATGGTGTTTAGCACACCTCAGGCACTAGACAAAAGTAAATTTACCACAGTCTTTGGTTTTAGTCTATATCCAGGCAATAAGGCACCAGGTCTTCCAATGGTATACAGTCCTTGGAAAAACAACTCTCTTCCCGAGCCAGTGTTCTGGACCTCAGGTTCTTCCTTCAAAATTCAAGACTCCTCTGAATCTCCTCCACTCCTCTAATTATACTTACCCAAACTCAGTTAGCTCCGAAACTCCTTCACTCCTCTAATTACACTTACCCAATCTCAGCTACATATGTAACCTTTACTGACACCTTGCCCAACTGCAAATAATTCTTACAATTTCTGTTACTAGTACTTTAATATCTATGTCTTATACACAAGTAATACAAAAAACATCAGTGCAATGCAATACAATAGCCTTTTCATGTAGTAGAGCAACCATTCATATTCTCTATTGAGCAACTGCTGTATGTTAAAATATTTAAATACATAAATATATACATATCATTGAATTAAACAGTGTATTCTTTAATATATTTTATAATTTTTCTGTTTGACTTTCACAATGGTGCCAAGTTCACTTCTGAAAAGTTCTGTCAACCGATGAACTTGCCTGGTTACCAAACAGAAATAAATAAATTAAACAAATAAACAAACTAAGCTTATAACTGCCTCAAATATGTAAAATAAAATATTTCCAATTGCTGATTAAATAAATCACTAAAATTATTGCCAAAACCACAGAAAAGTTTAAATAAATATATATATATATATATATATATATATATACATATATATATATATATATATATATATATATATATATATATATATATATATATATATATATATATATATATATATATATATATATATATACATATATATATATATATATATATATAGAAGGTATATATATATATATATTTATATATATATATATATATATATATATATACTTTCTTTAGTCTGTAAAAACACATCTAAAAACAGTGTTTTTTAAAATAGTTTGCTGAACCACAAACACAACCCCAAGATGCTGTTTTTAAGCTTGAGAAACAGATTATACTAAATCTAGTATTTATTTCTGTTGGTTTCCTGTCTTCTAGTCAGTCTACTATATTAACTATAAACTCATTAAACCTGTTCTGAAAGTATCCTTCACAAGCATTTCTTTAAAAAGCTTGCAAAAAAACTAAAAAATAAAAACATGGTATTCAGTATCATTACACATAATGTTAAAGCTTTATTTCTCTTACAATGTCTGATAACTTTTAAATGTTTGGCAATTCTTATTCTGAAGTTTATGTCTTATCTACATATTACAAGAATGGTGAGCCCAAGATGTGTAGTGGTAGAAACACAAAGCCCTTACAGGGAATATATTTTTAAAGGTATAAGATGCCTAAAATAATCAATTTGGTTTATATAACTGTACATATTATAGTTTTCACATATGGCTACAAGACTGTTGAGAGGGGCCATTGTGCACTAAACTTATTGCCCACTGTCCTAGGTCTACTAGACTGTTGATAGGACTATTGTGCACTAAACTTATTGTCCATTGTCCCAGGTCTTCTAAGGGAAATCCAGGGACTTTGCTTAGAAATGATGTTCGCTCTGTTGACAAGTTGCAGTATTTCTCATGATACTTCCTTATGCTGCACATATCCACAGGCTATAGTGTAATACATCTCAGACTATTCTCTATGTCTCAAGTGTTTTAATGTCACATAAGCCCCTCATAAACATTGATCACTTATATCTTGCAATTTATAGCTTCCATAACCCCCTTTCCAACATGTTTATGTTACTTTTGTGCTAAAATTTATCACAACCAGGGACACTCATTTTCAATTTTCAAAAAAAAAAAATGAAATTCCATTTTCATGAGATGAAATCCAGGAAATATACCCATCAGCTGATGCCCCCCCTACACAAAGGGGGGCCATCAACTGACCCTGGGAACTACAGACCCATAAATCTAACCAGCATCATCTGCAAGGCCATGGAAAGAATTATCATGGAGCTTATCAACAAGGACACAGGCAACCTCCAAATACTGGACCCAACCCAATTTGGCTTTTTAAGGGCAGAGCATGCTTATTAAATCTGACAGACTTCTATGAGAATGTCACCAAAGCCATGGTCAAATGTAAGACACACAGCCTATTTTGACCTTGCCAAAAAGTTGGACACAATCTTCCACTCTGGCATCACTGTGAAACTCACCCAGTTGGGGATTAACCCTTTGTTACGAGATGGGTAGCCAATTGGCTCTTGAAAAAACACACACTGTCAAAATTGGTGACGCCACCTCCACCAGTAGACCAGTTACCAAAGGAGTATCACAGGGGTCTGTGCGGAGCCCCTTACTGTTTGGCATCTATTTCTCAGAATTCCAGGCCAAAGTAGATGGCCTCTGTCTCACCAGATTCACTGATGATTGGAAACTGGGAGCAATCATGGAGTCCCCCAATGATGACAACATATTACAAGAAGGGCTAACACAAAAAAATGATTGGTTCCAAAGCCATGGTCTAAATATAAATGCAAAAAAATGCATTATTATAACCTTTGACAAAAATGAATTCGCTACAAATTACAACATTAGCAGCAACCCCCCTGATTTCCAAACCAGTAGTGAGAGACTTCAGAACACAGACTGATAGCAATCTGAACTTCGACCACCAAGTTTCCACAGTGGAAAGGAAAGCCTTCTAAGTAAAGTACCTCATAAGCAGGGGCATAGCATCCATGTCAAGGGATGTTAAAACTCCACCGTACTTGACCCTCATCAGACCACTAATAAAGTATAATGCACCCTTTTGCATGTACCTCATCAGACACCTGCAGCAGCTGGAGAGACCTCAGGTTTCTCACTAAGAAAATACAGGGATTCTAAACCATGACCTAAGTTAACAGGTAGAAAGCCCTATCACTTTACTCTATCGTATAGGCTGTTGAGAGGCAACTTGTGCCTGGCCCCTAGGGCAATCTCCGACCCTGCCCTAATGGAAATGCTGCACATCCGCAAGTCAAATGGCACAACAGTCACTCGCTCTAGGCATCTCAACAGCATTGCCTGATTAACAACACAACATGTTGGAGAAGTCAGAGACTGCTTCTTCTCTGGAATACACTTCCTATTCATGTAAAACAGACCTCACTGACCCTATTCAAAAATGATTCGCTTTTTATATCTACTTATTAGAGTATTCCACATTTCCTGAAATAACCCTTTAAATACGTTTTTACTAAAATGTGCCATATGAACATGATGCCCTTCAATGCATGTCAAACATGAACAGATGTTATGCTGGTATGCCTTTTTCTTGCAAGGATAAGCTCTAGCTGTCCTGCATTCTTGAATAAAGTATGTGGGCATTAGAAAATGAATGAGCACGGTACTGGTCATAAATGTGCAGCCTCAATTGCAAAAATGGAGGGCTATGATTGCCACTTCCCTTAGATGTAGTGATCAAAGTGGTGTTATATTTAGAAACAGGCGGTATAAAAGCAAAACCTTCACATACACATTAAGATACAACCTCCTGAAAAAATAAAATAATTTAAAATATTCATTTTAAAAGGGCATAATAATGGATTTCACAAGGTTTACCTTTGAATGTTGAATAAATATCGACTTTTGACATTTCCAATCGCTCCACCACCGAAACAAGTGCTACCATGGGTCAAAAAGGGGAGAGATTTTGAAATTCGGCGCTTCGGTTTTCACAGTTTCGAAATTTCGTGGTTTGCAGTTTGTGGCAACAGTTTCGAAGATGCTGTCACCGAACATTCAAAGGTAAATTCCCAAATTCTGATAGCTTGGTGAATACACAGAGTGTGTGTGTGTGTGTGTGTGTGTGTGTGTGTGTGTGTGTGTGTGTGTGTGTCTGTGTGGCTTCCTCTTTATCAAAAGCATAGTAATTTTTTTTTAAACATGTTATTGGCCCATGCCTTCTCCACTGATTAGTCATCCTTATCCTTCCAAATGACTCATTCTAATCTTACGGGAGTGGTGAGATCCTGTTGCATCCCTTTTAACAAGTGGGCCTTTCTTCTCCAGAAAGAGTCTGTTCTTGTAGGTTAGTTACTCTCTATCTTAAATAGTCACTTCAAAAGTTAGCACTTCTCACCTTAAACAGTTACTTCAAATGTTAAAGAATAAAGCTATGAATACCAGGTCAAGTTCTTCCCTTAAAAAAGCCATCAGACCTAAATAACACCCCTTTCAATATGTCTACAAATGTGGACCAGTTATAAATCAGACAGTAAATCTACAAAACATTAAATCTGAGTTACATAACAATGAACTGTTCTGCAAGAGATGCAGGAAACCGGAACCTGAGATGTAAACCACAAACTTCAAATAGCAGCAAATCAACAAATCAAAACTGCCAAGTTATTAATACGCAATTGAGTCAAGAAATTAAAAAATAACCTAGTATGATATATGCATTAAAATACATTCACAAACATACACCAGTTAAAAGTCAAAAGTCCATCTGTCAGGACTCCAGATCATGACTTCTGCAATGAACTGCAAGACAAGAGAATAGAAGCTGCAACTGATAGGACGAAAGCACATGTACACCAAAACCTAACCAGGAAATCTAAACTGTAAACCAACCAAAAAGTTCTGGTAAGCAGCTAATTCAAAATTCAAAAAACAGTAAAATTAGGAGTCATGCATGGTGTTTGTTGAAGTGAGTTGCTCCTTTGGGTCTCTCCTTTTACCTGTAAGCTGACACCACTGTGCCCCCCACACCCCCCTAACTATATATATCAACTCCAGGGTCGCACAACATTGGGGGGGGGCAAATCCCTGTTAAATGCCTTGAATACTGGTTGTCGACCAAATGAATGTCGATCAAATAGTCTGTCGATCTTATGAAGTAGACCCGCTAACAGAATGCAAAATAAAGCTATGTGTACGGGGTGATGACGTACTAGGAACAGATTTTTGTGTAACACAAATGTTCAGTTTTGTATACAAAAACTACTAAATGTTATCAATATTCAAGATCAAGCAAGAAGAAGAATTGCAGAGAAAATTGCTTCCAGTATAATAAATCTGTTGGTTGGAAGCTGGTTGTAGAAATAAAAATATAAATAATAGGAGGACAGTTTGCAGATGATTATTAATATGGGATATATGTCCGACACAAAATGTGTCTTGCTTAACGTTTTATATTATCAGGAATCCACAATTTGAATTATTCTGTCCTGATGGTTATAACATAGTGGATGGAGATGGGTTAAGTACATTAGGAGCCTGATGTACTTGGTGCAGAGATGCAATGGTCATGCCAACTCTTTTATTCACTAAAACAGGGGTGGTGAAGGCAACTGAGAAGCATGTATGATTAAAGAAATGATTAGGTTCTACTAATTTCATGCTGGTTACTCTGATGGGTAACTGAATAATTGCCCAAACCAGAAGCATGTACAGATTGGCAACAAATGAAAAACAGACACAGTTCAAGTGCACAGGTAAGGAGTCAGATTATACTGATAGACACAGATATGTACCTTTGGATAAATATACTACACGTCAGATGTGCTTTATAGACTGAAAGATACTCATGTTGGACACATTCAAGAAATGTGCAGGACTGAGGAAAATATCATAGTTTTGACATGCTCTCTTGGTTATTCTGATTGTTGGCTATGGTGGCATTTTATTTAAAGCAGGGGTATGATACAGGCAGGTAAGGAATGTAATACAGGTGATGCTTCAGTATGTAAGAGATTGTTTTAAGTGAAGCAGATGATAAGTTTCCAGCTGAACTAAAATAGATAAAGGAAAAAAACAATAAGATCAAATACTGGTTTATATGAAATAACACAATATAAACAAGGCCATTTATATTTTAAGGGCAGGAGAAGCAATTGATAGAATTTCATCATAAGACTGTCATGGGTATGTTAATAGGCATGGATGTTTGCTTACTGGTGGAGTTTTTTTTTTTTTTTTTTTTTTTAAGAAAGAAGGCAGGAAGCACCACATCATAAGATAGAAACAGAATAGCTGTACTGTAAAAGAGATGATAGAAAGTGTGTACAAAATGGTGTAACTTGGTGCTACATGAGTGGGCTTGTAATAATAATTACAGATTGCGCAATTTCACTGGCTGTAAAGGTATTTGGTTAAATGATACGTCCAGATTCCACCCCCACAATTAAGTATTGGAGTGAAAATAAAAAAAACGAATAAATTATTAGTGTAAGATTTCTCTCAATAATAATTAAAGTCAGTTGTTCAGTGGTATGCTCTGGGCAACAATATAATTATGTTATCATACTGAAAGAAAACAATAGCACAGCAGGGACGAGAGGAATACTGTTATCACCAAGATAACTGGATATGTATGCAATCTAAATGGAATAATAGAAATTCTATTGTAAGCATGTTCACTTTAATAATAGCTATAAAAAAGAATTGTTTAAAAAAACAAGTCCCAAACTTGAGGTTAATTAAACTAACAAAAGGAAATTGAACAAACCTATTTCCTCTGAAGTTAGCTGAAGCTGTCTTACAACTCCTTTCCTTTCTTTTCCCTCTACAGTATCTAATATTGGCTGCAGAACTCCAAATGAGGCCTGAAATATGGCCTACAGAGGGAAAGAGATACTTTGTTGTCTCCGGATAAGTAACTCAGCATTCTTCTAAACTAGGCTACTCTCTTACTAGTACATTCTAGATAACTCACCGTTACAGTTACAACTACCCCTATTAAGTTGTTTTCTGCTCTGTGACTTTGATCTGTATATGTGTGTGTGTGTGTGTGTGTGTGTGTGTGTACAGGTTTTATGCCATGTCATGGTTATAGATCACGTTGTGCAACATTGCTTATTTTACAGTCCTAAACCTCTGCTTCTACCTGTTGGTCCACGCTGAAGGCATCCTCAAGACCTTCTTAGGACTGTGTCCTCCATCATTACTGGTTCTGTTTATTTTCCTGCCTTCTTCAATGCAAAAAGGATAATCCAGTTCTTTATAACCATGTGATACTGGTGACAAAAATTTAAGAGCACATGTCTTAGGACCATCTTCTGTGGCATTTTTCTTATTACATTCCTTGTATAAAAATGCCTCCACTTATTCCATCTTCTGTGCACTACCTTCACATTGTCTTTCTGCTCATCTGGCCATTTTCACCCCACCCCATGCTCTTCAGCATACTGCCAAATCAAAGGTCTTGATGTCTAATAGTGCAATATATAATATCAGTTATTCTGCCGTGTCTGCTGCTGCAATGAACTAGTAATAGAACTGGACTGAGTACATTAGCTGTAAACTCATGCACATTTGATGTCCCAGAGTTAACAATCTAAAAAATATAGCCAGTTTTCACTTGGTACTTTTACTATGGTATTTCCAACTACTGAGGCCAATCTCACTGTTCACTAGTTACCAGAGACAATGTTTCTAATCTCTTTTGTGGTTGCAGCTATACATTTTCAGCTTACAGGAGTCCTCCTGCTGATGGAAACCCTGTTTAAGAATTCAATTGCAGGCCCTGTCAACACTCTAGCCCAACCCAGTACGTATTCTTGTTTGTCACCTCTGCTTCAACCCCCCTCCGTATATGCAGTTCCTTCTATATCCTACCCTAGTCAATGAGCACACCTTGTATAACTATCACCTCCCTCTCCCATACATGAACATGTGTCCTCTTTAATGAGGACAGACTAATAATATTGCTTACTCTCCTCCTCCTCCATCTTTGAATTACATCCTTACTAGCTTGTTATTCTTTTTCCGTCTTTCTGGTTTTATTGTTTCCACTATGCGGCTAACTAGAAATCCATATATAGCCTTTCATTTGCTTTTCTAACCTTTCTGACTGCCTGCCTTCCAGCGTCATTATATTTTGTCTGACATCTCTTGATCCCTTACTTCTTACAGACCCTCTCCAACTGATTTCCTGTTGTCTCCCTAGAGGCACATTAGTCTTTTACTTCTGTTCTTTTCAAAAACAGCCTTCTTTCACTGTTTTCAGCAGGCTACCAGTAAATTCTGCTCTGAATTTCCTTTGTCCATTTTGATTCAGTTTCCCAGGCTGCTAGATGCCATATCCCCAATCTTATAGGTTCATAGGTTGGTACAAGAATATCGGCCCTAAGGCCTATGAAAGCCTAGCCATAACAATTCCTGGAAATTTCTTTCCACAATATTTACTTCTCTGGGCCCCTGTCTAGCAGGATGACTGACATGATCCCCGGGGTGAATTTCCTATCTCCCATCCAATCATCAAGGCTCCTTTTGAAGAGGGCCAATGAGGCGCTGAGGGATTGGGTTTTCTTTAAGTGGAGCATGTCCAACAGATCAGGGTGTGACATGGCCTTGTATGTTAAGCAGAGATCACCTCTGAGTAGATGATATGCCAGAGTATAACTGGAGTTTTTTTTTAAGACTGTCAGCATATGGCATCTGCTTTAGGCCTGTGATTCTTTTAGTGAGGTGTTTCTGTGGCCTTTCCAGCTGTTGCAGATGTTTTGTGAGGTACATACCAAATGGGTCATTATACTCTATAATGGGTCTAATGAGGGATGAGTACAGTGGGACAATGACCTCTTTTTTCTGGATGAAAAGCCCTTAGTGATGAGGTGTGCCACATAGGATTTCCTGACTGTTGTGGTGATGTGGCTAACAAAAGTGAGACCACTGTCCACTTGTGTCCCCAAGTCTCATATCACACTTTCAATGTTTAGTGTCCTGCCACCTATGGTAGTTCATGGGTGCATGTTTTTTTCCAAAGGGGATAACTATACATTTCTTGGCATTAAGCTTGAGCCCATGGCTCTGGCACCAGGCATCTATTTCTATAAGGCCCTTTTGTAGAATATCCGCATCATTTGGGGATTCTATAATGGCTCCTAGTTTGCAGTCATCTGCAAACTTTGTTAGCCAGAGTCCCTTAGTGTTGGCTTGGTCCCAGAACTGAACCCTGAGGTACTCCACTTGTCTGCAGCTGGATTCGGAGTCTGCTACTTTTACAGACTGGGTTCTGTCAGTAAGCCAGCTGGCAACCCATCGAGTGACATAGGGATTTATGCCCAGCTTAGTAAGTTTATCTATGATTCCAGAGTGGGGGATGGTGTCGAAGGCCTTGGCGAGGTCCAGATAGGCTGTGTGGACCCCCTTACCCTCGACCACAGCTCTGGAGACTGATTCAAAGAAGTCAATTAGATTCAGGAGACAAGATCAGCCCTTCACAAACCCAAACTGGGTGGGGTCCAGTGTTTGAAGGTTGCCAATGTCTTTGTTTATAAGTTCCATGATAATGCGTTCCATGCCCTTGCAGATCAGGCTTGTCAGACTGATGGGACGGTAGTTCCCGAGATCCTAGGTGGGTCCTCCCTTGTGGAGCGGGATAACTGTAGCTGTGCACCACTCAGTGGGCATGAAGCCTGAGGTGAGGCTATGATTAAACAGGACACTTAGGTGGGGTGCCAGTTCATTTTGTAGCTCATGTAGTACACAGCCTGGGATGTCATCTGGTCCTATGGATGCTGTATTCTTAGCTTTGGAAAGTGCCGTTTCTACCTGTGTGGCTGTGATTATCGGAATTTGGCAATCTTTTGGTATTGAGATGGGCCCTTTAGGGGGTGAAGTTGGCACTAAATTGATCTGCCAGGATATTGGCAATTTCCTTGGGATCAGTATATTTAATGCCATTCTGTTGTAGCTCAGAGAAGATCTGAGTATTGCCATTTGGATTCTTGACATAACTATAGAATGCCTTGTGGTTGTCTTTGAATCTTTGGCAATTTTATTTTCGTAACTAGCTTTTGAGGATTTTATGAGGGATCTCAGTTTCTTACTAAGGCTGGTGAGGGAGTTTTTTGCATCCCGGGATTTTCCTCTTTTCTGCAACAGTTTCTTCCTTCTGTTGTATAGTTTGTTTATAGCAGTGGACCACCAGATTGGCTTCCATTTTTTGAAGATCATCATCTTGGTTCTATTTGGGATGGCACGATTCATGCACGAGTGGATGGTGCTCATACAGTGCCTTAGTGTAGGATTCTGCAGTCGAACTTCCAGATCCCGTCTGCGTGGGTGTTGTGAAGTTTGTCACTTCTGACTTCAGTAGCATGAAGTTGGCTTTGGAGAAGTTTTTTAAGGAGGTTTCCTTACTGGGGGGTGGGGTGGGATGTGGATGTCAAGGGTGTTTTGCTTATGGTCAGACCTGACCAATGAGGGGGTGACCACTGGTGTGGAGCATCTGTCTCCCATGTTGGTAATGACCAGGTCTAGGATATTGGAGCCCCTGGTGGGACAATGGATTAGTTGATCCAGGGCGTTGGAATTTATAAATTCCAAGAACCGTTGGGAAAAGGAGATGGTACCCGAGTAGTTTTCCCAATTAATGACAGGGTAGTTGAAATCACCCAGTATTAGGGTATTTGGTTGTATCTTAATATTTTCCAGTATGTTTAGGAAGGTGTAGTGAGAATCTTGGGGTATGGTAGGGGATCTGTAGCAAGCTACAATTTGGATTGGAGTCTTACCTAGTGTTAGTTGCACCTGGAGAATTTCAGATGCATTGTGTTGGGCAACTAGCCTGGAGGTGTGAATATCCTTGGTGAATATGGACACTCCTCCACCTTTAGTGTTTCGGTCTTGGTTTTGTGGCCGAAAAGTGTGGTAAGAATTGTAGCCTGGTATTGCAGGGGTGCTCTCTGGAGTCTTGAACCAGGTCTCCGTCACTGCACAGATATCGATGTTCTCCATTTTTAGGAGTGCCTTGAGAGTGTGCATTTTGAGGTTTAGACTTCTAGCATTGAGTAGCATTACATTCAGATTTTGAATGCTTGTATCTGTTGTGGTGGTGGCTTTATCCTTTGAACCTTGCCTAAAAAAGGCACTATAGGGGTGGCAAGAGTTTAGCCAGTAACCTGAATCCCAGGGATGACCGGTGCAGACCATCTCTGGCAAAGCATCATGGTTTGTCGATCATGTCTTCCCAGGCAGACAAATACTGGATCCCCTTTGTATGACACCAGAAGCTTAGCCAATTTTTGAAGTCAATCATTTTGTCCTTATACTGTGGTATCATTCTGGGCGAAGGCAGGATGCTACTCAGGGCTAGGGTCATACCTGCCTGGGTCACATGATCCAAGAGCTCTTCCATGTCTCTTTTCATGTAGTCCAGGGAGGTACGTCTCAAGTCATTCACTCCAACATGGACAATGACAGAGTCGTATTTGTACTTGTTGTAGAGTGACATGAGTGCATGAGTTATGTGGCAGATCCTGGCACCCGACATGCAGCTGACTGTAATTTTCTCCTTGTTCAGCCTGGTGAGTGGGACATCAGTGTGCCTGACTATAGAGACACCTATGACTAAAGTGTTGGGTACATTGTCTTGCCTTAGGGGCTGTTGTTGGGTGGCACACTGGTGTTGTGAGCTATATGTCACTTTGGTTGTGACTGGTGTTTGCTTGCGTTTCGGCTTCGGAGGTCCTTGTTGCTTGGCCAGGTTAATGTTAGGGCCTCCGCATATGTGGGTTTAATGTTGCTATGTGTGGGTGTTGATGGTGTGGGTTTTGAAGGGCTATGAGTTGCTAGAGGTGTAATGCAGGTATTAGCCTTCTCTTCTGGACTGTCTAGCACAATCATGACTGAAGAGAGCTTTGCTTCCAGTTTGGCTATGTAAGTGCATCTCTCACAGGTTGTAGTGTTAGGTGGTAGGAGGAGAGGATTGTCCGTGTACATGAGGCAGTTGCCGCACTGCCCCAGTATGCCCAGATTCACCAGGTGGACAGGAGAAATCACTGGAAGCTGACCCTTGGACATGCCTGTTTAGGTGCTTTTTTGTAAAGTTTAAGAGCTGTTTTCCCTTACCTTTGCAAGGTACTTTGCAATTGTAGGCTGTTTAGTGCCTATTATTTATTTCTCCTTATTGACGGGGCAGCCACGGTGGTGCAGCGGTTAGCGTTGCCGCCTCACAGCAAGAGGTTCTCTGGTTCGATTCTCGGCCTGGGTGCCTTCTGTGCAAAGTCTGCATGTCCTCCCTGGGGTCGCGTGGGTTTCCTCCGGGTGCTCCGGTTTCCTCCCACATCCCAAAGACATGCTGTAGGTGGATTGGACACTATAAATTGGCCCTAGGTGTGAGTGTGTGCCTTCTGTGGAAGCTTGGGCGCCGGGCTGGCAACTCGACACTGTAAAACTCCACTGCCAATCATGAGCGGACAGGTGATCTGCTGTGGCGACCCCTAACCGGGAAAAAGCCAAAAGAAGAAGATGATTTATTTCTCCTTATTGACAAGGAGAGCTGAGTGCTTGCATCAGTTTCAGGCTTCCTAGTGCTTTCCAGCAGGTTCTAGAGCAAGTGCTAGTCACAGGGGTTCAAATTTTTGTGCTACTACTGAGAAAACAGCTAGTTTTAAGGGAAAATCTGAAGAGCAGATTTTCTGGCACCTGGAATAGTTTAACTGTAGCCTCGTAGTGCTGCACAATGTGAAAAATGTGCAAACACACGCGTTTTTTTAAGCCAGAAAGTTGAAAGTGATAGAAATAAGCCCAAAAAGACTAATAAAATTACAATTTCAGAGCTGGAAACCACTCCTCTAGCATTACATAGGCAGTACAACGCTCACCAGTCCCACTGGTAGGCAGTAGGACTTCCCTCTACCACAGTGAGGTCTGGATAGCTCTGAGCACAGAAAATAAAGTCCTGAGACAAGCAAAGCCTGGGATATGGACTGGCTAGAAAAGGTGGGAAACAAGCAAACAAGATAGTATATATATATTTTTTGTTGAAACAGGCTAAACAATGCAATAATACAGTATATAAACACAGAAAAAGCTAACACACTTGAGTGTGTAGTCCTAAACAGTAAATGCAATTACAACTCTAAAAAATTAGCAATTTAAAACTTTTTAAATGAAGCAAGGCAAGTGCACAACTGAAAAACAATTTAAGAGGCAGTAACACAACAGAATAAGTAGCTAGTCTACATATACAGAGAAGTCTATATATACAGAAAAGCTCTGCATCTTCCTGTAATCCACAACTTTGTAATTCTACACCAACATTCTGATTATCTCACTTGTGAGCACAGTGGACTACAATATAACATGATCATTCTTCACCAACAATCCTGTCACATCCACCTTCTATACTCCCTCTACATTTCATTTTCTTGAGCTTTCTTGTACCAAGTATGAAAGTTTTTCTAGGTCCATAAGCTCATCAGTTTTATTCTCCCTCCGTACCCTTGATGCTGGAATGTTCCAGCCAACTTTGGCAAGACTGAAAGCTCCCACTAACATTAACATTATGCTTTTCTAAATCCCATATCCATATTCTATTTTTCACTAGAGCACCATATTTCATAGAAACATCCAGTGGCCTGCAGGTAGTGTCTGCCAGCTCCCTCCTCCCTTCCCCATTGACTGATATGCCCTAATTCTGGAGTTACTCTCTTTCTCTTCATCCACATCCTCTAAGATTTTACCAGTTCATGTCTTACATTCAGTGCTTTTCCCCCACCATCCCCACTTCTCCCATACATCTTGAACTGATGAAAACCTAGGATACTCATACGTCAGTTAGTCCTCTTGCAGGTCCATGATTTACTTTCTCAGTGTTTATTTCCTATTATGTCTGTTAACTTAATTATCAGTTTTTGTAATTCACTTAATTTCTTTTTTACAGGTTTCTTACTCTGCTAGCATTAACCTCTGTTTCTGCTCTCCTAGTTAATCTTCCAATGCTTTCCGTTTCATTTCTCGCCTTCATTTTGTTCCCACTTTTCCTTCTAGCTGCTATCCATTTTTTCCTCCCTTCTTTTCTATTGCACATCATCACCAGTTTAATGATGCAACCGTTGCAACCGTTGTAATATACCTTTCCAACCCAGCTTTCAGTGCAGTCATCTTCTCTTCACTCAGCTAGAGCCTGTTCCTACCCAACAGCTCTCATCTGATCCCATGTTTTACCACAATCAGTTATTCACTACGCTGATGCTCGATTCCCAAACACAGTCCACTCTCTAAGTAACTGAACTGCTCCATCTAATTTTTTTCCTTGCTCTTCTGGCTTGGATCTTCTTCTTCTTTTGGCTTTTCCCGGTTAGGGGTCGCCACAGTGGATCACCGTCTGCTCATGATTGGCAGTGGAGTTCTACAGTGTTGAGTTGCCAGCCCGGCGCCCAACCTTCCACAGAAGGCACACACACTCACACCTAGGGCCAATTTAGTGTGTCCAATTCACCTACAGCATGTCTTTGGGATGTGGGAGGAAACCGGAGCACCCGGAAGAAACCCACGCAACCACAGGGAAGACATGCAGACTCCGCACAGAAGGCACCCCAGCAGAGGATCGAACCGGAGAACCTCTTGCTGTGAGGCAGCAACGCTAACCACTACACCACCATGGCCGCCCCTCTTCTGGCTTGGATACCATTAGTTTTTCAAATAAAACTGTGCTCCCCAAATGCCTTCCTCTGGTAGTTAAATGTCTGATCCTTTTGACAGTTTTTTCAGTGGTCATTAAGTAATGTCCTCATGGGCTACACTATATGTGGATGTTTCTTTGTAGCCTCTTTGGTCACTATCTAGCCTATTCTATTATTAACTCATGGAGCATTTCTGCCACCACTAGAGTCTTTCTCTGCATAATACTTCACTAGATAACTCTTTCTGTATGTGAATCTCCTACTGCCAAAAGTACTCCTACAATCTGCTCTTTCTAGACTGTGAGTACCCTTTTTACTGCTTATAGACTGCTCCTCCCTGTCTGATACCCCATATTTGTCTTTACTGTTGCAGTTGCTCTCAGAATGATCAAGCCATCCTATCAAACTCTGTTAGACTAGTCTTTGCCCATGCTTGCCTTGCCTGTTGTCCAGAGCCAGATCCAGCACTAGCAACCTAGGCAACTGCCTTGGGTCTGTGTTGGCTAGGAGCCCAGCTTATCTGTTTAAAAAAAAAAAAAAAATTAAAAAGAATCTCCCATAAATAAAACCAGCATAGGGCCTCACAGGAGCCTTTTGTAACACATCAAGCCACAGAAACCTCAGTGTTAGGACAATGTCTTTAGAAACTGTAGGAGATTAAGTAGGACATCAGTGGTAACAGATTTAGAGCAAATTAGGCTGCGAGTGCACAGGGAGATGCACAGAGCAGCCATGTCTGACTGGAGCCATTCAACTGAGTGTGCACAGCTGCAGTCATTTAGAGAAAACAAAGGTGTGTGTGTGTGTGTGTGTGTGTGTGTGTGTGTGTCTGAATGTCTGTGTGTGTGTGTGTGTGTGTGTGCGCGTGTGTGTGCGTGTGCGTGTGTGTGTAAGACATGCACCAGATATAGGCACTCTCTAACCAAGTTATGTTGCTCAGATTCAAGCCCTGAACATTACTGCTAAGCAAGGACCTTAAACCTCCAAAGTAACTGCCAGGTATCCTTTACTTTTATTTCTGTTTTTTTTTTTTTTTTTTTTGTGTAAATCGCTGAGAATTACATCATGTCAATGTCAGTCATAGAGTGTCGTAGCTGTGCTGTTCACTGTCAGTGGTGCAACAAATGTCACACTTGCTTCTGGTGCAGTAGGCTGTGGGTTTTCTTCTCACACCAGTTAGAAAGACTGTTGACACTATCATGCAGCATAAGGGGGGAGGTGTTGCACTCCTGAGTGCATCTTCCTTTGGATAAGATGCCTAATAACTATAGATCCATTGTCTTTTTTCCAGCCATTCCCTAATGTATATCACCAGCATACCATTTTTTTTAATACAACAGAGGCAATTTATTCTTCAAGGGCAGCAGGTACTGAATTTGCAGAGAACATACTGAAAGTTGTTTGCCAGCAGCAACCACTTCATTAATTAGAGATCTCCTTAATGTGGAATTATTCAGATGACTTTTACTTATGCAGAGATTGTGCACATTGACAGATATCGGTTGACTATAGTGTTAGCAGTTTGAGTGGCCTTTTATGGTTGAAATGTTCTGAAATGGATAGTTTTGGCATTACTTTGTCATATGTTTCGTTTCACTGCTTGGAAAAATGTTTAAAACTACAAATTTAAAACACACTCTAGAAAGTGGTTCTTTTTAAAACAAGGAATATAATTTAACACAATCAAGAAGGTGAGTCAAAGAACACATTAATTTATGCATTGTCCTAAAAGTGTCTGTCAGTGTCAGTCACAGAGCTTCACAGTGGTATTGTTCAGTGTCAGTGTGCAACAGCTCTTGCTTTTAGTGTAGAAGGCCGTGGGTTCTCTTCACATTCCAGGTATGTTGATTGTGCAGCATAAGGAATACTATTTAATACACTCAAAAAGCTCAAAGAACACATGCATTTATGCATCATCTTAAAAATTTGTGCAGGCAGACCCATGGTTTGAAAATAGCTCAAAATGTATAGTTAATTCACCACTGGACAGATGCATTTTATTTATTTATTTTTTTATTTTATTTGTCCTTTGTTGACTGGATTAGTCCAACTGGGCTAGTGGCTCGTTTTCAGTGGAGAAAAGCTCCAGACAGATAAACAACAAAGATTACATTACAAGTGATTTCAATGAGTACATAACTACATACACGGGATGCATATATAACTACATACAATCATGGCATAGTGGAAATTGACAAAAAGGCATAATTCAGTAAAAAGAACAGCTAAAACAAATTACAAAAGGTAGAGACATGCAGTATACATGTGGAATTACAATAGGAAATCAGGAAAATAAAAATTTCTGTGAATGTGGGTTTCAATGCAGTTTCAATTAATGCGAATTTTAACAGTAGGGAAGTTCACTGTTTCTCATGCTAAGTCTGTTTTCATAATGAGACTGTATTGTTCTGTTTAGAAAATGGCTGTCAGTGTCTGTGCTATAAAATTTAAAATAAAAGTTTTGAATTAAATTCAAATACCTGTAATCACTGCAGCAGTAAAGAAGAAAACAGCATGCACATTGACAGGTTTGAACAGTGTCCATGGTAACTGGGGAAAGACAGCCAAGTAAAGAGACACTGGAATGGCTGCAGGAGTGAAATCCCAATCCATTACCCTGCCTAGGGACCCATTTAACCACAATATGGCTCTGCTGCTGTCCCTAGGCTATCTTTACCAACTTATTGAAAACATCAGAAGTCGTGTCATGCTTTGCATGAGTTTTACGGTGAGTGAGGGATTGCTGCAGCTGAATATTCTAAACGTAGCTTGACAATTTATAATACTGATCACACAGAAAGGGCAAGGGTAACTACCAAAAGGGTATTTAGCCACATAGACAATTCCCACTTACAGTATGGTTGTGTTGGATTGTCTACTGGATCTACTACAGTTTAAATGAAAATAGCAAATAATGAGCTATAACTCTGGGAGGGAAGGCAATATGTCAGGGTCTATAAAGTAACAGACATTCTGTGTTATGATCTTTATATCTTCCTGCATCTCAAGAAGGAAAAACAAAGAAATATCCTGACTTTTTATTCTCTTCTTCCAATAGTGGCAGTTTGTTTTCCTGAGTCTACCCTGCTGCTGTTCCTGTATTCAGCATGAGAGATGCACAGACTAGGACTTTAATGTTGCTGCTGTTGTCTCTTTAGGCTTTTCCCGGTTAGGGGTCGCCACAGCTGAACTCTGGTCCGCTAATGATTGGCAGTAGATTTTACGTGCCGAGTTGTTGGCACTGGCGCACAACCTTCAACGAAGGTATGTCCATTCACGCATTACTCCACACAGAAGATGCTCTAGCTGAGAATCGAACAGGACAACGTCTTACTGTGAGGCGACAACGCTACCGCAGAACCACCACCACAGTATTAATATCAGGACTTAAAGAAGATAAATGAAAGAGATGCAGAAAGAAAGGGCAGAATTTGATTGAGATGGTGAGGCTCCAGCAGCAAGCATAGTAAATGTGCAACTAATTATAATAAATGATTCCAGTACTGAATGGGGAAAGTCATAAACATGGGATTATGTTTTCACAGCAGATAGAAAGACTATAATCCACAGAAATACATGAATAAATGATCCTGATTTAATGAAACTTTTATAAGTAAAAAAATGCAGCAAATCTTCTGAAGAAGCATTTTCTGTTGCTTCATCTTATGCCAGTTATGTGCGTATCACTGGAAACGAGAAAATATTTATATATGTCTGATGTATAAGGAAATGAGTAATAAAACACAATGCACGTCTGCATGAATGCTTATCATGTATGACTGTTACTGGTAACAAGGAACTGCTTTTCATTAAGCAAATAAACTACTCAGGCATGTCAAGAGGCCTCGATGTCTTTGTTTCCATTTTATTGTAGCCATTTTCCTGACAACTGAGACTGTAATTCCTCCTTATTTAAATGAAGCAAACGTGTATGGGTCTAAACATTTCTTTCTTATCCTTTCTGTACTGGTATCAAAAGGAAAAAAAGTATATACGAGTATATCTTCTCTTTCTCCTTGCTCACTTGTCTTGCATTTACATTTCTCAGTCCCTCTGTCTTCTTGGACAATGCGTCTTTATCACTACTTATCTCTTGCTTCATCCTCTAAACACATTGTTTTACCCCTACAGTTTACAAGGCTAATCCTGATTCTTACTTTTTTCTTGTTACTCCACTAATTAACTTTTCCACTTATACAACAGATACATCAATATGATATAAAATTTGTAGATAATGTCTCTTTTTAGTGACCAGTTTGTATTGCCTTTGTGTTTTGCTGTTGGCTGTATTTGTTGATACTCATTTGAATGTAAAATGGGCTGAGCCTGCAACTCAAAGTCATGATCAGCACTTTACCCCAATAATCAGTACAGCAGCTAGGGTGGTGCAAAGAGGGCAGCCACTCCAGACACACAGGGGATGCAATCAGCAGAAGCTGCTCAATCAACATAGTGCATTACTGGCATTTATAAGCTGACATTGCATTTGTAGAAGTGGTAAGAACTGAAGCACTTAGCACTCCATGTGTGATATAAACTGTAGCATATATTTGCTACATTGTAGTAAGGAGTCTGCTATAGTTTGATAGAACAGAAGATTTAGAACGGAGGTGGTTTAGCACTCTGTGTGTGGCATAAGCTGCAGCAGTTACTTGCTACATATGTAGTAATCAAGATGTTGTTGTGTCTTTCAGCTTTTTCCCGGTTAGGGGTCGCCACAGCGGAACTCCGGTCCGCTAATGATTGCCAGTAGATTTTTACGTACAGAGTTGCCGGCCCTGATGCACAACCTTCAACGAAGGTATGCCCATTCACGCACGTCTCCACACAGAAGACGCTCTAGCTGAGAATCGAACAGGACAATGTCTTACTGTGAGGTGACAACGCCACCGCAGCACCACCACAGTTTAAAAAGAAAGAAGATCAAGCTTTTTTTTAAGAACTGAAGTACTTCGTGCTCTCTGTGTGGCATAAACAATAGGACCTACTTGTAGTAAGCAGTTTGCTACAGTTTTATAGAAAAGAAGGATTTTTTAGAAGTGATTGAAGCACTTGGCAGTCTGTGTGTACCATAAACTGTTTTGTTCCTCAACTTAGAGTTGGAGACTATCCGATAAGTGAACAACACTGGGCGCCAGAATAGCTGGCTACACCTCTAACAGTAAACAAAATGTAAAATGTAAATAAGTGTAGAAACATTTCAACAAGACAAAAAGACATATACTACGTTTACTTCTTGAAATCAGAACCTCAGTATCATATGAAATGTTCAAACCTACAACAAAAAATTATGCAATTTCAAAAAGAAGCAATTTACAAATGTTTCTAGTTACCTAATAGACTCACTGATGTCTCCATGCATTTTAACCAAAAACAATGTCTACATGGCTTGGGAAGAAAAGTGGTGTAGAAGTCTAACTCATAATGTGCTGGGTCTTATATTATATGACTTTTCAGCTGAATTATTTCATGTGTTTGTAACTCATGCAAATTCTCTTTTTAAATTATGTTTTTGTAATTAATGAAGGTCATAGCTGAAAATGTTTTTTGATACAAACCATTTGCCTGAAACAATAAATAAATAGATTATACTTCAAAGTGTAAATGGCTTAACAATGTTTTAAAAATATATATAACCACAGAAAAAACAAAGGAAACAGTACTTCACCACAATAGTGAATCCAATCCAGTGGAAAAACAAGGATTTATTCTTAAAATGCACTCAAGTAGCATAAAATGCGTGATCTATATCCACGTATGGTACAAAAGCAGATACACTCTCTAGCGCCTCGGCACACTTGCCTTTAACAGAGTAAAAACTTTTCATATGCATTTTCATCACCTTTATACTAACATGAAACACACCCTCTTAACACATTAATTAACAAATAAAGGAACAACACTATAATACTCACAGTAATGCATACTATTCATATACACACTTATAACAAACTTTTCCAAGAACAATCATAATTTAACCCTCTAGGATTTAATGTATTAAATTTTAAAATTAAGCATAACTCTTTCTTTCTTAATATGTTTAATTTGTTGCTCACTTAAATATATATTTCCTTTTACACCATCTAAAACCGTCACAACTAATCCCTCTGGATTACCATTATGAAATTTATTAAAGTGCAATGCTATGGGGCTAGTTTGTTTATAATTTTTTATGTCTCTAACATGTTCTTTTATTCGACATGCAAGAGATCTCTTAGTTTCTCCCACATAAAATTTATTGCATGTACATCTCATACCATATATAACTCTCTCCGTATTGCAATTAAAGATGCCATTTGTAACAAAAGAAACCCCATTAATAATATTAAATTCCTTAACTACATACTTGCAAATACTACATTTACCACAAGCTGTAGTACCCAACTGCTTTACTTGCTTTCCCATTTTAATATTAGGCATATTAAACAGACTGTGAACAATAAAATCTTTAATACTTCTACCTTTTCTATATGAAAAACCCATTCTTTTATTGCTTAAAAAATCTACCTCACTTTTGACCAAATTCCAACTGCAATGTTTTAAAAATGTTTCATAATTCAAATTTTAGTTTTATTAACAACATGTGAGGGATATGCAGATGTATGACTCAGGTGAGTCATGACACTAGATCAGGCGGCATATGCTAATACACCCATCACTACTATTCATATCTACAGTTCACCTTCAAAGTACCTTCTATCTTTACTACTAAGACACATTTTCTTTCTCTTCTCCCCTCCCCACAACTTCTCATTACCCCCTTTTACTCTTATGTCCTTACCCATCTAATTATTTAGCTTCTCACTTCCTCATCCAGTGTTCACTTTACTGATTTTTACATTCATTCCTTTTCAGATGAAGTTTAAGGCTGGATGCTATATGCCCACAGTTAAGACAGACGTTTTTTAACTAATTCTTTGCTCTCCTCTTCTACCTAGCCCCCAGCTCCTCTGCACAGCCAATGAATTGTCTATTTCCCATTACTGTGTCCCGACTTCTCCTTTGTCATACGTCAGTTCACAATATGCAACGCGCACTGCTGATAGACATTACCTTTCTCCACCCTCCTTTCTCAAACCACCTATTTCTCAACTATTTATCCTCACCTTACTGCTTTTCTGTAGAAAAGACCAGCTGAACAGTGGGCACCCATATGACTTCACCTACCTTAAGCACCATCACCACTAGTCTCTTACCTTGGTCTAACTATACATCTCAACATGGCTGGCTGTCATTAAGCAGATGGATAAGTTGCCTGCTGATTCAGCACCAGCACAATATTCTAATTCTGTCAGAAATGCGGCTTAAACCAGAGTTCCAACCCTCCACCCCATCTAATAGCATTCATTCTATCAGAGAGGCAGAAAAGGAAAAAAATAATTACTATAGATAGCTTTGTAGTAATCAACTTTGTCTTTTCAGTGATGAATCTGGGCCATACTGGTTGGCATAGCAAATGTTCTACAAGCATCATAGGTAGATCTTTCGAATACTACTTTTATCTTCCCATACTAAAATTATCTTTATCACCCTGAAGCCTTTGACAGAAAACGAACTCTGCACTAAATGAGCACCTCAGCACTGATTTGCTTGACTTTGCTGATAATTCCTTATTATAAAACTCAAAAACATTACATTTAATTCAGTATAACAAACATGGATTTAGGCATAACTAACACTTAAAACATTCTTTACTAGATTAGATCCTTACAAACAAACTCACAGAATCATAATATCCCAAGTACTCCCTTTATACCTACATGACCAATCCTAGTTCCTTCCTGCTGGGAAACTAATAAATCTCTATACATATTGATTTCCTTCCACACCTTATAACACAAACAGAACGCTCATTTGTTGATATGTTTGCATGACAAACTAGTCCTTCACATACAAATGGAAAAAAAATCATAAAAACACCTTTGAAAGAAATAGTAAATTACTTTTCCCATCTTCAGGAAAATACAGGTGTATGAAGACATTCATCATAGCTGTGCATCTTTAATGTCACCTGTACCCATACAGGAAGTCATAATTTCTGGGTTTACTCACCTCACTGAGCTTCAGTTCAGAGAGACCCTTACAAATTATCCAACCTTCTGAAAAGGTCATTGCATGCTCTGCACTGTTACTTATCCAAATGCTGGTTGGGGTGAACCTCATATGTGATCTACATTGGTCGGTGCTGCCTTCAGGACTTTGTGGTAAGAAATAGGCTATTTACAGTCCGTTAATAGGCATATAGCAAGAAAGAACACGTATGGAGACTATGTATACACTGTTTAAAGCTACTTATCTGGATGGAAGATAACACAGATGGACATCATCCAAGAACGCATGGCAGTGAATACAGAAAACCTAACAAAACTCCAAGCTATGACCTTCCAAATAGGAAATAGTAGGTGGGTATCCTTAGTACTGTCTTTCAGCTTTTCCTGTTAGGGGTCGCACAGTGGATCACTGGTCCACAGACTGACTGGCAGTACAGTTTTTACAGTGTCGAGTTGTCAGCCCGGCACCCAACCTTCACAGAAGGCACACACTCATTTACTGCATGTCTTTAAAACTCATTTGACTGCAGGAAGGACATGCAGACTCTACACAGAAGGTGCTCCAGCCAAGAATCAAACCGGAGAACCTCTTGCTGTGAGGCGACAATGCTAACCGCTGCACCATCACGGCCGACCAGGTATCCTTACTGCAGGGGTGATATTTGTTGTTGTGATTATCACTACTTTCTTCAGGCAACATCACCAATGCATTGTCATTACGTCTGGTTACCATCCCAAGTAGTACTGTGAATCCAGAATGGTAGAGAGAGAGAGAGAGAGAGACGGCAGACAGCCAAACTCTAATACATCTGAACAAGTGGTAATAACCAGAACTAAGGTACACAATTAAGTCAGCCTTATGCACATACAGAAAGAGATTTAAACAAAAGGCCAGCCAAACATTCTTTAATAAACCTAAACATAGGAAAAGCCTAAAAACAGGCTCATAGCAGACAGCTTCAGCACATGATATTCAAAAATAATTTTAATGAAAAGCAGCAAAGCTATACAGAGCATATATAATATCCAGGTATCAATGCTGCCTTCATAGTTAGAAGACATTATTTAACTACTATGGCAAAATGGTTCTAAGGCTAGTTAAACAACATTGTCCCAAAACAAAGTAATATGCTTGCTCATAATTTGACACAAAAGCCCAAAAAAGTGTCAAGATAAAAGCTAATAAGCCTTTATTAGGTTTATAGGTATATACTAGGCTAACAACCACCAGGATCTTTATAAGCCTAGTTGTGCAATCCAACCCAATTATGACCCTGAGTATCATGGGAGTTTATTAGGAGGGGGTAAGTTAGGAAGCTTGTAGAGGTTATGTGGGGAATATGGTAATTTGGGCATTAATGCCTCTGTCTATAAGAAATATGAGGTCCAAACCCAGGGTGAATTTCCAATTTTCCATCCATTGGTCAAGGTAATGCTTAGAGTTAGGGATGGACTCTGCTTCACATGGATGGGAAGCCTGTTCCAAAGCACAGGGACACAAATCCATCTCACTAGCATGTTTTATTTAAGTCACAAGCAAAATTTAAATCCTTGTATCTAGTGGCTCTGATGCTGTTCATTTTGTGGATATGTTTGGTTGGGAGGGTGGCCTAATGGTTAAGGTGTTTGCCTTACAAACACAAGGTGCAGGGTTTGAGTCTCACAGGGGATAATTGGCTAGGCTTAAAATGGCTCGCAAGGGCAGTTAGCTTAGTATGAACCTATGAACCTATGAAAATGTCCACCAGAGCCTGATCTGAGGATGCCTTGTATGTCAAGCAAATACTGCTTCCCAGCAGTGGAGATGGAGTATAAAGACAGGGCTTTAAGACGATACGCACAGGACAATGTGCTTATACACTGGCTTCTCCTGGTAAGGAACCCTAGTGAGCATTTCAACTGTACCATATGAATGGTCAGGTACATGCGGAAGGATGCATTATACTCAATGATGGGTCTGATAAGAGCTGAATAAAGTGCCACTATGACTTCCTTGGACCAGATGCCATGTCTTTATTTATATGATGGGCAACACTAAATGATTTTCTTAATATATTGGCCACATGTTAGTCAAAGGTCAGATTAATTTTTAAATATGTTCCCAGATCCCTACTACCAGGTCAACTATTAGGGGTGTCTTAGCTGTGGAGTAATTACCCTGGGTGGCAGTTTTCCCAAAAGGAATAATGCATTTCTTTGCATTGCGTTTCACTCCATGACTTTAGCATCAGTCAAGTGTCTGTGTTAGACACTCTTGAAAGATATTTGGGTCACGGGGGAATCTGTGATAACTCCCAATTTGCAGTCATCTGTGCATTTGATCAGCCAAAGACCCTTGTCATCAGCCCTTACACCTCTGGGAAGTAGATGCCAAATAGGAGTGGTCCCAGCATGGAGCCCTAAGGTACCTCACTGGTGACTGGTCTCTTACTGGAGGTAATATTACCAATCCTGACTTCCTGTTTTCTATCAGTGAGGAACTTACAATCCAGAATGTTATGTAGGGGTTTATGCCAAGTTCAGTGAGTTTGTCAACTATACCTCAGTGGAGTACTGTACTGAATACCTTAGCCAGGTCCAGGTAGGTGGTATGCGTTGTTTGCTCCATATCCATTGGTTCACAGGTTCATAGGTGTTTACTAGGCTAATGACCACAACTCCTTTTTTAAGCCTAGCTATGTATCCCAAATCTCTGACGAGGTCTAGAACCCTTAAGTGTAAGCAGGGGCCTGGGAGATGAACCATTTACAGGTTGCCTGTGTCCATTAGAAACATAGGTGCTAAACCACGGATGAATTTCCTGTTCCCCATCCAATTGTCCAAGTTAGACTTAAAATTGGGTTAAGGAGGAACTCTGCTTCTCATGGATGGGGAGCCTGTTCCAGAGATGGGGTAGTCTCAGGGATATATACCAGTCTCTTCCACAGGTCCTAGTTATATCACAGGCAAGGTTTATGTTTTTAGAATGGGCAATGTTGTTGCTGTTTGTTTTGTGGACATGCAGGAGGTTCATCAGAGTGGGGTCTGACAATGCCATATATGCCAGGCATAGATCCCAACTGAATAGCCTGTGTGCGACAGAATACAGGAATAGGGCCTTGAGGCTGTCTGCACAGGACATTTTACTTGCACCTTGTATTCTTTTAGTGATGAACCTCTGCCTTAGTTGCCTTGGTGACCTTCTCAAAGAAGTCTAATAGGTTTAGTAGGCATGATCTTAATTTGACAAAGCAAAAGTGGGCTGGGTCCAGTGTCTGAAATTTAGCTATGTCTTTGATCATTTCCATGATAAATCATTCCATGGTTTTGCATATTGGACCAGTCAAGCTAATAGGCATGTATCTTCTGGGGTCGGTTGATGGTCCATCCTTTAGAAGTGGGATAACTGTTGCAGTCCTCTATTCCCATAGTACAAAGCCTGTTTTGAGACTATAGTTGAAAAGTGACTCAAGTGGTCCTGCTACTTAATGTTTCAAACTATCTGGGAGGCATCCCAGCATACTGTTGGGGCCTATTCAGGCCATCTTTCTGTCCTTAGTGAGTGCCACCAGGACCTGCTCCCTGTTAATAGTGGAGGGGTCATGGTAGTAGGTATTTCATGGGGAGGTGGGGAGGAATGGGGGATGAGGTCTGAGCTGAATTTGGCAACCAGCTAATTTGCTATGCCACTCTGCTCAGCGAAGATGGCACCATTGACCAAATGTCTTGCACACTGATGTGTGCTGCCTTTGAGGTTTTAGAAATAGCTGAAGAAGGCCTTGTGGTCTTTAACCTGGGAGGCTATCATAACCTCACAGTTAGCTAATTAGTCCTCTTAGTTTCCTATTTAATTGAGAGCTTCTACCATTATGGAAGTTACTCTTCCTGATTTTAGGCATGACTTTTTTCATTTTGTTATATACACTATTAAGGTTAGGATTCCTCCAGTGCTGTTTGTTTTTAGAGTTTGTTTTGAGCTTACTTCTAGTAGGTACAGCAGCCTCAATATAACCTTTGCATGGTTGTACTGGGTCTCTATGTACAAATCCACATATATTGCTGTGAACTCAACGTTGGGAGGGGCATTTCATTTTCACAAACTATCACTTAATAGGATGTAGGGCCGCGGTGGTGCAGCGGTTAGCATTGTCGCCTCACAGCAAGAGGATCTCCCGTTCGATTCTCGGCTGGAGCACCTTCTGTGTGGAGTCTGCATGGCCTCCCTGCGGTCGAGCGATGGTAAAGACATGCAGGTAGGTCAGTGTGTGAATGGGTGTGTCTTCTTTGAAGGTTGGGCATTGGGCTGGCAACTCGGCACTGTAAAAATCCACTGCCAATCATTAGTGGACCGGAGTTCCGCTGTGGCGACCCCTAACTGGGAAAAGCGCTGTGGCGACCCCTAACTGGGAAAAGCCAAAAAACATTATTTTATTTATCACTTAATAGGATGCAGTTTGCTCAGGAAAAGATCCTAATTCTCATAAGATCTCCTAGGGTCACTGAGTTGATTTTTATTTCTAAAGAAATAGCTTTGTCGTCTGACCTCAAGTGAGAACATGGCACGGGGGCGGTGCAGCATCCTCCCATATTGGTAAGTACTGGGTCCAGGATGTTTGAACCTCTGGTGTGTGCGCTCATCTGGTCAAGGGTATTTGTGTTAATAAAGTTCAAGAACTGCTGTGCCTGACAGTATGAGGCACTGCATTACTCTCAGTCTATAGAGGCGTAGTTAAATTCTCCCATAAATAGGGTATTTGGTTTAATGGTCAGCATCTCCAGTAGGTCTAACTTACAAGCTATAGCATTCTAGGGCTATATAGGACCTAAATCTTGCTAGGATATGGTATGGGACTTTGTCTGTGGTTATTTGCATGCAGATAAATTCCAGGGCATTGTTCTGTTTAATCAACGTAGAAATATGCTTGTTGCTAATATAGCGAGATACTCCTCCACCTCTTGTCCCTATCTGTGCAGCTGATGGTCTAAATATGTGGAAGGTACTGAAGCCTTGCACTGCCAAAGTACTTTACATGGATTTAAACTATGTCTCAGTAACATCACAGATGTCGATATTCTCCAGAGTGAGGACAGCTTGTAGGGTATGGAGTTTCTTGTTTAGGCTTCTAGTACTGAGCAGTAATACCCTTAGATATCTTTGGGTTTTATTTGTTATTCTGGTAGATTTGTCAATTTAGTATTGCCTAAAAAGGCTCTAAGGGGTGGATAATTTTTAGTCAATATTTGGAAGCCTATGGGTGACAAGTTCAGCCCATCCTTAGCAAAGCAAAGTGGGATATGTTAGCCATGTCCTCCCATTCTGACAAATATTGAATTCCCCTGAAAAGACACCAGAAACTTACCAATTATTGAAGTCAATCATCTTTTGTTCATACTTTGGCACCATCTTGGTGAAGGCAGAATGCTGCTCAATGTACGGCACAAACCTGCCTAAGACACATATTCAGAGAGAAATCAACAATGTTTCTCTTCATATAGTCCAGGGAAGTACATCTTAGGTCATTAACTGAAGTACATATCCTGGAACAGATTTCACAATACTGCCACTACTTCAATTCTACCAGAGACTAAGGAACCAGACTATGCAGAAATTACTGGTATTTACTGAAATAAATGACTAAATGATGTTCAAATATGCCAGTAGATCACAGTGTGAAGGAAACCACAAGACTGAGGCCTCACATTGGGTCCAAAACACAAAAAAAATACCTTTTACAAGTAGTTCTACTTACGGAAACAAAAGTGCAGTATAATGCATAAACAAATCTAAAATCTTGCAGTAATACACAATCTTATACAAATGCAAATTAAACTATAAGGCTAAGGTCACAGAACAAACTATAAAAATGCAATCAATTTTTTTGGCTAAACCACAGACAAAAAGAGGGCAAGTATAAAAAATATTACTGCCATACAGATTAGTAAAAGTGCAACTTAAAGTATTTAAGCAGAACTTAAATAAAAAAAAAAAAAAAAAAAACTTTTTTTCTTCCCTTTTAACTCATTTACTCCAATGGAGCTCTGGAAGTTTGCACTGTAGCTTTAAGTGGGCAGAGCTTAAACGTTTTGACAGAATCAAATTATGTCCTAACATTTCAAACAAAAGTTCATATCTCTGGAATCATAGGGGTTACTAAATAAGTGTAAATGAAAATCTCTTCAGCAAAGAGTATTTTTGCCATGGTAGGTTTTAGGTCTTAAACTATATTTTATAAGTTGCAGTAAACATAGCAACTAAGCTTGTAATATTTTGTAAACAACGTACAATACTTCAGTGACCACTCAAGTTATACACATACTGTCAGCAGCATTTTATTAATCCAGCTGAGAGCTTTTGTAGGATGATCAGCAGTTCCATCTGTGCTACTTGGTTGCCAAAATATTTAGAAAAACATGAAATTAATGACAATATATAGAGACTACTGGAATACAGCTTTAAATGAAAGTTATGTTTTCAACATAACAATAGATCCATGTTGTTGTATTTTTGTCTGGTTCAACGAATGTAACTTGGTTTTGACTGGGATCCAGCCTCAACACCTTCAAACCTTCAGATCTAGGGCTCCGACTCCCTTTCCCATAATTCTCTTATCATCCTCAATTTACCTCAGATGGAGTTAGCCCAATATAAGAATATATGTAACTAGTAATAAAAAAGTTAATTTCTTACCATAACATTCCACCTGTGTTGTTCATCTTCAATTCATTCATTACTGATGAGTGTCTGTTCCATCCTCGGAACACAGTTAGCCGTATAACAAGCTTGTGTCAGACAAAAAACTCTCGAGCTAAGCTTTACCCATACTGCCCCTCTCTGTTACCTCAGATCGAGTTTGCCCATGATAAAGAAAGCAAAGGCTTTTTCTGAGCAGGTCTTCTAATGTGAGATTTGGACTAAATCCGAACCTTCAGGAGCCCCTTGGAGGGAGAAGGATGGTGGGATGTACTGAATGAATGAAGATGAACAACACTGATGGAACATTATGGGAAGAACATAACTTCTTTATCTGATGTTTTTAATCTTCATTCATTCCTTATTGATGGGACAGAGTCCCTAGCTACTTTATGTCCTGGGAGGCCCTATGGAAGGATGTTCCTGAATACCACTGAACCAAAGGATTCTCTCCCCCTGGAGACCAAATCCAATTTGTAATGAGCGATAAAGGTATGAGGGGTAGCCCAAGTTGCAGCTGCACAGATATCATCTGTTGAAGCCTTTGAATGAAAAGCAACAGAAGTCACCACTGATCTGGTTGAGTGTGCTTTGACCTTGTTCAGTAGAGGAATTTTATTACGTTGGTAGACAAAGCATATATAATTTGTTAACCATTTCGATAAAGTCACTTTTTTAGAAAGAGAGCTTCCCAATTTGGGGTCTAAATAGAAAACAAATAACTGGTCTGATTTACATACCAATTTAGTTCTGTCTAGATAAAATCGTAATTGTCTATGTACATCCAGTAAATGAAGGCAGTATTCTCCTTTATTGGAGAAGTATGGAAAAAAGACTGGTAGGTCAATTGTCTGGTTAATTGCCAATTCTGAAATAACTTTGGGCAAAAAGGAAGGGTTAATCCGGAGTGATGCTCTGTCCTTATGAAAGACCATGCAAGACCATTTTATACACAAGGCTTGAAGCTCGGATATACGTCTTGCTGATGGCTACAAAAAATAGGGATTTCCAGGATAAGAACTTTACATCGCAAGTGGCAGCAGGTTCAAAAGGTGATTGTGTCAGGGATTACAGCACTAGTGTTAAATTCCAAGGTTCGAATGGTTCTTTGAAGGGTGGTCTGATATGTGAGACACCTTTCAAGAAGGTTTTACAGAGGTGATGGGAAATTAAGGATGAATCTTGGAATCCATTATGAAAGTTTGAGATAGCAGCCAAATGTACTCGAATGGTGAACGCTGCTGTTCCTGAAGGAAAAAGGCCTGACAAATAATCCAAAACCACACTAACAGAAGCTGAGCAAGGATCTAGCTCTCTGTCGGGGCCAAATAAAGAATCTCTTCCACTTGCTAAGATAGATTTTCCTGGTGGACAGTATGTGAAGCCAGCAGAATATTATGTACTGGGGAGATAAGGTTATTCTGCCTGGAACTTACTGGAAGTGGAGAAACCAAGCTGTCATTTTGAGACTGGATATGTTTGGGTGTATCAACCCTTGTGGGTGTGAGATTAATTCCGGAGTCGGATCCAGAATCCATGGTGGCATACTAGGTGAGGTCAAAGGAAGGGAAACCAAACTTGTCAGGGCCAGTATGGTGCAATGAGGATTACTCTGCTTCTCAACTGAAGGGCCTTCTTTAGAAATTGTGGGCTCAGGGGAAGGGGAGGGGAGGGAAAGCATACAAAAGTGTAGTGGGTCAATTGTGTATTAGAACATCCCTCGGGAATGCCCCCTGTGGCAAAGTAGCTACTGAATCTGTGATTTGCTGGAGAGGCGACTAGGTCACAGCAAGGCTGGCCCCAGCGGCTGAAGATCTTTGCTGCTATGGTTGAATTGAGGGACCACTCGTGAGGCAGGAGGATACATCTGCTCAGCTTGTCTGTAATCATGTTGGAATTCCCGGGAATGTGCATTGCTATCAGAAAGTGGTTGGAAGCGGTTGCCCATTGCCAAATTCTCATGGCCTCTCAACACAACGGATAGGACTTGGTTCTCCCTTGGTTGCCGATGTACCAGACCACTGACATGTTGTTGGACTAGATAGAAATTTTCCCTGATGGGAGGATAGATTGGAATATATGCAACGCTAGAAGTACCGCCCTCAGTTCTAGAACATAGATATGCAGGTTGGCCTCCATGGATGACCAAGTGCTTTGGACCGTCCTTCCCATCAGGGAAGTGTCAATGGTTATTATGGCTTTGGGCAGAGATGGGGAGAAAGGGCAACTCCATAGGTCTTTTTCTGGCTTCATCCACCAAGTTAAATCTTGTTTGCATCGGTTTGTATGCGGATCTGAAAGGACATAGGATGATGCGAAGGGGACCGCTGTGTTAGTAGGAGCCACTGAAGAAGTCTCATGTGTAGTCTCACCAGGGGAACTATTGTAATTGATGCTGCCATTGATCCTAGAAGTTGAAGGACAGCCTGAGCTGGAACTTTGTCTTGAGAGAGTATCACCCGGAGTTGGGATCTCAGTCTTTCTAATCTGTGATCTGGAAAGGAGACTAGGCAAGACTGGGTATTAAAAGTTGCTCCTATAAATTTCAAGGTTTGAGAAGGACTCAACTTGCAATTCTCCCTGTTTATAGATATTCCTAGGTATTTTGTTAGTTTTGGGGTGTGGTTAAAGGCTGTAACCAGTAGACGCTTGGTGGGGGTGGTAAGGAGCCAATAGTGTAGGCACGGAAACACTCGAAATCCTTGTAGTCTCAAGTTGAGCTGTTACCACTGCCATGCAATTGGTGAACCCACGGAGGGCTGTAGAGAATCCAAAAGGCAGCTCCCGGAATTGGTAATGATTGGCTCCCAGCCAGAAGCGAAGAAATCTTCTGGAGCGTTTGTTCATTCTTATGTGGTAATATGCATCCTGAAGATCTACTGAGCACATCCAATCATCTTGCTCCAGGAAGGGTAGGATAGACTGAACCATGACCATCCGGAATTTTGTTTGGTTGACAAATTTGATCAGAATGCTGAGATCCAAAATCAGTCTCCAGTTCCCTGTCTTTTTTGGCAATAAAAAGAACCTTGAATAAAATCCAGATCCTATTTGGTCTGGTGAGACAGCTTGGATGACTCTTTTGAGACAGCTTTCTTATTTCTTGAGTTATTACTTCCCTTTGACTGGGTGGAACGTTGGGAATTTGCCTTAATGGCTTTGGGTAAATATTGAAGGGTATGTGATAACCTCTGGCTATGATATTCTGCACCCAAGAATCTGTGGTTATTGATTTCCAGGTAGGGTGGTGCAGAGAGAAACGTCCCCCGACTGCTTCCAGAGGAAAGCAATCGGGCCGCTCTTCAGGAGCGCTGGTAGGGCTGTCCAGAGAAAGAGTCTCTGGACTCCTGGTTACATGGACCCCCCTCTGCCTCTGGAGGGGCATCTTCCCAATGAGTTACCACCTCTGCCCTGGGGATAAACTCACCACGTGCGTCACAGAAAGGACCCTGGGATTTCTTGTGCCACATCTTTCCACTCCTCTGATTCCTAGACTAGGTTTGTTGGGAGGTGGAAAAATGTACGCCCACTAGCAGACAGGGTCTTGCCGTCCTTTTCACACCTGGCTAATGGCCAAAAAGGGAAGAAGCTTTCACTGGAACGTTAAAAAGAGAGACTTAAAAGGGTCTGCAAAGTCCCAAAGGCGCACCTAGGTGTAATGTCTCATGACAATGTCTGAACCCGCAGATCTAGCTGCTGTGTGAGAGATTAACCGCATGGACAAGTTGGATATAGATTCCAGGGTCGCAAGCTGTGCGACAACTTTGTCACGCACCTCATCAGAAACTGTTCCTGCTAAGGTTCCCGAGAGTTCCAAGATTAGGTCTCTCTGAAGCCTGGTAAAGTGTGCCAAGTAATTCAAGGATCGAAATGGCTAAGGTCGATGAGGCAAACACTCACTTCCCTAACCTGTCCATCACCCTAGACTCCCTGTTTGGGAGTGGACAGTAAAGCTCTCCTCAGTGAGTTCTTTCCTAGCGGCAGCCTCCACCACCATAGCATCTACCAGTAGACCTTGGGACCAGTGTGGACTTTCTTCCGGCAGGGACAAAATTTTGTCTGGTCTCTGGGGGATTGGTTCAATGGTATCAGGACTCTTCCATGCCTGCTGCACAATGAGTTGGACTAGTTCATCTGCAGGTGGGGTCACCCAGGAAGTAGAGGGTGGAGCACGAAAAGCCTGCAAGAATACGGACTCCTCAGAGGTGGTGTTGGTGGGGTTCCACCCTCCCAGCCATTTTAAAAGTTCCAGTATTTCTCTGAAGGAGATATCTTCAGGGAGTGACCATGAGGACCCTTCCCCTTCATCGTAGTCCATATCTTCAGTGAGGTACACATGCTTCCTCTTGCACAATCTCTTACGTGGTACCTCTTCAGTGGGGGCTTCTGATGAGGACTCTGAAGAAAGGGAGCCCTGCATTAGGGTATCTTGAGGTTCTTCTGCTTTATGTCCCAATGTGGTGGACTGTGTCAGTTGTGGTTCAGAGGGCGGACAAATATTATATTCTGACGCCAATGGTTTGCCTACAGAGGCAAGGGCTCTCTCCATCGCTTGGAAAGCTGGCCTACCTGAAAAGGGATGGAAGCCCGGAAAAGAGAAGGACCACCTTGGAACCAGGGTCACACCCTGCAATGATGAACCCACTCCCAAGGAAGGAGCCCCAAGAGGACTTGGTGCTGCCAAGACTCCCGGAACCGTAGTAGATGGCACAGTAGCAAAAAATCATCACTGCAGACCAGTCATGATCCTGAGGATGGCTCAGCTTCAAATGAGTCGATGACCAAAGGTTCAGCTCCAGAACCACAGTAAGCTCCACCAGTGGAACCGAAGAAGTGGGAATCGAAATAGGCGTCAGTGCCGGGTGCTTCAATACCTGCAAGGAGGTCAAAGGAGGAGAGTATGCAAGACTCCATGGAGAAAAACTCCCAACTCCAGTTGGGAGGGGAGTTCTGGGAGGTCTTGAAAGCCCTCTAGCCGTCAGCAGTTGATCCAGAAGTCATACCACATCCAATTCCGAGAGGCTCCTGGAGGATTGGGTTTATACCTCCGACTGAATTGGGCTGTTCCAAGAAAGGGCTATATTGTTGCCCAAAGAATGGATCTGCCATAGGGGAGCATCGGGTCTGAGGTACATTTTCTCCTGTTGGCACCATGGTCTCAGGACCAGTAAGATGTATAGGGAGGGGGGAGGTGACCGGTGTTAGATGTACTATTGCTGGTACCAAATAGCATGGGGCTGAAGCACTAGTTGAAGCCATGGTTGGTGCAGTGGACATTATCAGTACCATGACTGGTGCCAGAGGCAGTGTCACTGAAGACAGCACCAAAGTGGATGATCGAGGTCTTGGAACAGAGGATGGTGCTGGATGGCAGTTGAGGCCCTGGAGCCGAAGTCATTGGTGCCAATTTAGCTATTTTTGGTTCATACTTTTTGTCACTAGAATGAGGCGAAGAAGGAATGGAGTGACTTAGTTTCTCATGTTCTTTCTTAGGAGGGGGTGAGCCCTCCGACCCAGAAATAACCTCTGCAAAAGGAGTGTTTAAAATGCCTTTTAGAATCAGTTTGTTCTTTCTCTCATTTAGGGTACGAGAACTGAATCCTTTACAAATTTCACATGGTGGTTTAATAGACAGGTGCGGAACACCCAGACAGTAGACACAAGATAAATGAGTGTCTGAATTGGGCATTTTTGCAACTGCATTGGTCGCATTGCTTGAAACTTGTTGCCCCTTTCTTTTCAGACATGGCAGGAACAACTTATAGCAAATATCTACCAAAAAACAAATACAATAAAAAATACAAACTCAATATCAATAGATGGAGAAAAGAAAAGGTGTTTTTTTTTGTTTTGCTTTTTTTTTTGAAGAAAGGAAAAAATACCAACAATGGTATTTAGATTACCTCAAGATGTAAGGGGAAATTAGGTAGAGAGAGGGAAGGCCTGTACCAGTGATGGTACTTGAGATTACCAAGTTGGTAAGGAAAGTAAGAAAAATCACTCAATAGGGGGGTAAAGGTTTAGCGACTAATGAGAGAATGAAATTATCAAAGAAAGAGAGAAAATCTGTGGAAAAAAGTTTTAGAATCATACATTTTTTATAGTACTTAGCTGAGAGCTGGCTTGACATGTCTTGATATCTATGCGGCAAACAAGATCTGAGGTAACAGGGAGAGGGGCACTATGGGTAAAGCATAGCTCGAGAGTTTTTTGGCTGGCACAAGCTTGTTATAAGGCCAACTCGGTTCCGAGGATGGAACCGACACCCATCAGTAAGGAATGAATGAAGATTATCATCATCAGATCTGCAGTTAAACAAAACATGATCTAAACAGGAAAAAGGGTGATGGAGGGTCCCATATACTACAGAGACAGTCAACCTGCTGAGGTCTGTGTTAGAAAGACTCCAGCAGAGAACTACTCACTCCTTAAGGTATGGCAGGTGACAATTTGGAAGGGGGAAGGAGGTGGGGACGTTGAACAAGATGAAAATAGGGCAACACAGATCTATTGTTATGGTGAGTACATAACTTTTGTATCTGATTTTGTCCATTTTTGTCTCATTCAATGAATGGGACAGACTCTCAAGCTGCATAATTTCCCAAGTGAAATTAAGGAAGGATGTTCCTCCGAACAGCAGAGCTGAAGGAGGAATGAGCTCTGGACTAGCCATCCAGTTTATACTGAAACATAAAACTATGAAAGATAGGCCGAGCAGCAGCTGCACAAATCACATCAGTCAGGAAATGACACTGAAAAACTGTGGAAGTTGCCACTGAACTTGTTGAATGAACTGTTTTTTTTAGAAACAGATAACCCCAACTTGTCGAATAAATATAACAGAGACTGACAGCCATCTTGAGACAGTGACTTTAGAGACACACCTGTCCCAATTTTGACTTGGATAAAGCAATGAACAACTGGTCTGATTTTTGAAGTATTTAGTTGTATGCAAGTAAAACCTAAGCTGTCTATGAACAGTGCAATGTGTATGTATTCTCCTTTGTTGAAAATTTTGGAAAAATAAAAATGGTAGATTAATGGATTGATTTATTTTATAATTGGATGTCACCTTTGGAATAAAGGCAGGATTTGGTTTCAGGAAGACCTGTCTGTGAAAAAAAAAAAAATATGGTGGTTTACATGAGACAGACTGTAGCTCTGAAATTCCATTAGCAGAAGCAATTGCTACCAAAAAGATGGTCTTCCATGTCAAGACCTTTAAGTCTACACAAACAGCTAGTGCGCAGGAATGTTGTGCGAGTTTGAAACATCACTGTAATATCCCATGGAGGTACAGGTTCTCTTATTCAAAGCCAAAGGAGGAAAGTTCCTCTAAGAAAGGCCTTGGATACCTTTAACTGATACGGGAGTCTAGTTATGGCCTATTTAAAATTGGAAATGGCTGAAAGTTGAACTTTAATTATGGAAACACTAGAATATTTTTGAAACAATTCAGAAAGGAGCTCTAGAATGGAAGGAAGAGGTGCAGAGAAGGTGTCCAAACCTTTCCCTGTAGACCAAAAGGAAAACCTTTTCCATTTGCTTGGGTATACTCTCCTCGTGGAAAACTTTTGTAAGGTTGTAAGGCTATGAACTACATTTTCAGAAAGCCTGGTATCCCTGGCCATTGTTAGAACTGGAGTAACCAAGTGGTTAACTTCTGGGTCTCTAGGTCCAGGAAAAGATGCTCAGATGGCTGGATAAAAGGAAGATGAGGTCTGGCCTGGAAACCAGTGCCCAGGGCAAATGTAAGAGGTGAGACCAGAGGCAGAGAAACCAGACTTGTCAAGGCCAATATAGAGCAATGAAGATCACTTTCACCTTCTGGTTTTCTGAATTAACTTCATGATCAAGGGCAAAGGGGGGAACACATAAAGGAGACCTGGGAGGCAAGTCTAGACCACAGCATCCCTTGGTGACTGACCCTGAGGACGGATTAGGGCAAAATAACTGCTGCACTTGTTTTTCAGGTTGGATGCAAACAGGATGCAGCAAGTTGGCCCCAGTAAAGGAAGATTTCTTTTGCCACTGTTTGATTGAGGGACCATTCATGAAGCAAAAGAATGCACCTGTTTAATCTGTCTGCTCGTACATTAGAAGTCCCCAGGATACGTATTGCCAGCAGAAAGGAACGGGAAAATTTCACTCAGTACCACACCCTCAAAGCTTCTTGACATAATGGGTAAGACCTGGTTCCCCCCTGTTTGCTGATGTACCAGACCATTGGCATATTGTCCACCTGAATAGAGATCACACCCACCAGAAGAAAGTTTTGAAATGCCTGCAATGCCAATAGGACTTCTCTCTTCCAGGACACTGATGAGAAGACTGCACTCTAACAGTGTACAAGCACCTTGGACAGTCTTCCATTCATAATGCCCCCACCCAAAAAAAAAAGAAGCGTCCATTGTAACAACTGCTAGAGGAGGAGAAGGAGAGAAGGATGACCTACTAACAAGTTTGTGGATATGATCCACCATCTGATGCGAGTCCTGCACACTGCTGTCAGCCTGACTGGAGTGTAGAGGGGATGATAAATCTGTGACCCTTGAAATGAGAGAACACACTGGAGGTTCCGCTTGTAAATTCTGGACAGAGCAGTCAAGGTGATGGCTAATGCCATAAGTCCTAGAAGTTTTAGGATTAGCTGTGCCAGTGTTAATGGGCTGGACAGTACTTAGTTAGCTGACTCTTGGATGGACAGAATCCAGCGTTGTGGCAGGGTGGCTATTTCAGTTGTGGTGTCCATGTGGCATCTAATAAATTCTATAGATTGAGTTGGTGTTGAGTTGCTCTTTTGCAAACTGACAGTAACTCCCAAGATGTGAAGTAACTAGAGTAATAGGTCCCTTTGAACCTTTGAAGAATCAATAAATCTCTGGTTAAAGTAGTTGGAGCCGACTGTCCAAGTACAGGAACCCCTGGAACTTCTACAGCCTGAGGTAATCCATCACTGCTGCCATGCATTTTGCAAATACTTTGGGGGGGGAAGGGGGGGGACTGTAGTGAGTCTCAAAGGCAGAGCTGTGAACTGAAAATGATTGGTCCCGGCCTGAAATGGAAAAACCTTCTGGGATGCCTATGCATTTTTACATGATTATAGGCATCCTAGAGCTCTAATGAGCATGTCCAGTCATCCTTCCTGAGTACAGGTAAAATGGACTGAACAGTGACCGTCCAGAATTTTGTCTGTCTGCTTCACGTCCTGATTTAGATGACATGTCCAATATGGCCTTTATGTTCCCTGACTTCTTCTTGAGCTAAAAAGAACTTGGAGTAGACACCAGATTCTTTCAGTCTGGTGGGATCTGCTGGATGGCTCTTTTTTCCAACAGCTTTTCTTCCTCCGCTGTTGTAGATTCCAAATGATGGGGTGGCATTAAGGGAATCCTGTTTTTTGCCTGTGGCATGAAAAGAAATGAGATTGTATAACTTCTTGTTATAATCCTCAACACCCATGAGTCTGGAGTAATGGCCCACCAGGTTTGAGGATGAAAGGATGAGCAACCCCAACTGCCACCAGAGTGCAACATTTGGACAACCCTCCAGGAGCACTGAAAGGTTTTCTTGAAAAAAGAGCCACAAAATCCTTGATTTTGTGGACCGCCTCTGTGTCTAGGACAATGTCCATTAAAGTTACTCCTCCTCTGTCACAGTTTTTTTCCCCAAAAAAGCATCCTGGTTAAAACCTTGCAATTTTCTCAACCACATCATTCATCCTCTTTTCCTAGAAAAGGTTCTCAGAGGAGTAGAGAAGCAGATTCCAACAGCAGAAAGGGTTTTACCATCCTGTTGAGAAATCCTGTTGGTGAGAGTTTCTTTTTTAACCTTTGGACCAAAAAAGGTGTAACCATTAAAGGATGACTTAATGAAGGACATCTTAAAGCTTTCCACAAAATCACACAATTGCATTCAGGCATGGGAGCATACAGCTAAGCCAGTACCTGCTGCCCTGGCAATACCATCAGCTGCATTTGAAACCAGATGCATGGACACATTAGAGATGAAACATGGAAAATAAGGTAGACAGCTGGGATTCTACAGTCTTCTGGATATCCACTGGCAAATTACCTAAAAGAGAATTGCTAATCTATTTAGTCAATTCTCTTTGGGAACAAGTAATGTGGGCACGATAGATCAGTGCTGTTAAGGAAAAGGTTGGAGAAGCATAAGTCCATTTACCAAATCTGTCTAGAATCCTAGATTCCCTGTTAGAGGTGCGACATATGAGCTCTCTTCAGAGAGTTCTTTTTTCAAGGCTGCCTCTATGAGCAAGGCATCTACAGGAAACCTTTAATCCAATGAGCTCTATCCTTTGCTGCAGCCAAATCCTGTTTGATTTTCTTTGGGTATTCACTCTGCTGTATCGGGCTAATCCAAACCCGCTGAGCCAGCAAATCAATGAGACTGTTAGGGGGAACCATCCAGGTAGTAGAAGAGCCAACTCTCAAAGCCTCCAGGAACACAGATTCCTCCATGGAAGTTGTATCAGTGGATGATTTCCCCATCTGCTTCATCAATGCTAAGGTTCTGCTGAAAGATGCATCTCCCAAGGGGGATCTTTGGGAACCCTCCCCTTGATCAAAATCCATGTCTTTCATGACAGATTCTGGGGAAGAATAGAAATGTTTCCATTTGCAAGTTTGTTTTCTATGGCCTGCCACTGCAGGACCTCTGTAGATGGGTTTAATCCAGAATGGGAGCTCAATGAGAGAACTTCCCTAAGGTTTCTGGAAGCTAACTGTTCCCGCTGGTGAGAAGGGGGGGATTCTGGAGCAGAATACATAGGAGGCCAGGTCAGATTACAATAATATGGATGTGCCTCTTATTTTGGTCTGAACAGAACCATTGGAAGGTCTTTAAAGCCAGAGCAGAAACAGGAGTTAAGGAAGTCTCTCTGATGGGGGATCACAGAGAGATCCTGATGCTCCGACCCATCCTGACTCTGAGGCTGACATTGGAGCTGAGCTGTCAAGAGTCAACGCCCCAAGAGGAAGGGATGGCTGCAACAGTTTCGGAGTTGATCCATCCCCTGAATGCTGGCCCTGAAGCTTCAGCTCAGACTCTTGTCCAATCTGACAAGGTCGGGGTCAAGAGAGACAAATGAAGCTCCAAGACTAAGGTCATATAGGAAACTTAAAAAAGCAAACAGATAACCTTTTTGGCTAAATCATGTGAACAAATGCACAGAAGTAAAACTATCACCATGCAGTTACTAAAAGTGTGAGTTAAAATAGTTAAGTAGAATTTAAATAAAAAGTGTTTTCTTCCCTTTTGATGAGAAGCTTGTATCTCACGCATCTCCAATTCTTGAAAAAAAGACCCTGGGTGGATGCAACTCTGTGCTAAATATAGTAAACTTGCTAGAGAAGTCTCCAGTGAAATAAACCCAATACTGGCACTCTAGTCCTGTGGTTAAAATTTCAGAAACTTTTAGTTTAATGTTTCAGTGGATTGTGGGGGACACTCAAAGAACAGCAGAAACCAGTAGCAAGGTAAAGATAAAGGCACTGGAATGCATCTTTAAGTAAAATAGCTGTAAAAAGTACTGAAGCATGAAACCTTGGAGCAAAATTCACAATACTGCACTGCTGCAATCCCACCAGAATTAACAATACTGCAACTGCTTCAATCCTACCACAGACTGAGGCACCAAACTATGCAGAAGTGTACCAGTAACACTGTAATAAATGACTAAAAAGGCTTAAATCAAGCAGTACACCATAGTTGTGCCACAACTGTGAAAGAAGCTATAAAAGACTGAGGTCTCATGCTGGGTTCAAAATATAAAAAGCTACTTTTTACAATGCAGTTCTACTTACAGAACTAGGCGTCCAGTTGTTGTTGTGTCTTTCTGCTTTTCGCAGTTAGGGGTCGCCACAGCGGAACTCCGGTCCGCTAATGATTGGCAGTAGATTTTTATGTGCAGAGTTTCCGGCCCTGATGCACAACCTTCAATGAAGGTATGCCCATTCACGCATGTCTCCACACAGAAGACACTCTAGCTGAGAATCGAACAGGACAACGTCTTACTGTGAGGACACAACGCTACTGCAGCACCACCAAACTAGACATGCAGTATAATATATAAACAATGCTAAAATCTTGCAGTAGTACACAACCGTCACACAACTGCAAATTAACCTACAAGACTAATGTCCTAGAACAAGTGAAAAGATGCAAACAGATAACCTTTTTTTAGCTAAAACATGGAACAAAGCAGAGAAGTAGAAAAAAGTATCACTATATAGGTCACTAAAAGTGCAATTTAAAATAGTTAAGAAAAATTTAAATAAAAAGCTTTTTTCTACCCTTTTGATGAAAAGCTTGTAGCTCGCACCTCTCAGAGTCTTGAAAAAAAGATTGTGGAGGATGTATCCCAGTGTTAAACATAGTGGACTTGCTAGACAGGGATCCAACCAAATAAAGCCAATACTGGAACTCCAGCCTTGTGGTTAGAATGTATAAGCTTTTAGCTTAATATCTCAGTGCGGTCTGGGGAAAACTCAAATAACACAGGAAAATCAGTAGCAAAGTAAACACAAAGGAACTAAAATTCAACTTTAAGCAAGTATATACTACTGTAAAATGTACTAAAGCACAAATCTTTGGAGCAGAATTCACAATACTTACTCTACTGCAATCACACCACAGATTAAGTCAGGAGACTACTGGAATGCAACTTTAAGCAGGTATGTATAGCTATAAAAAGTAATGAAGAACAAATCTTGGAATGGAATTAACAATCCTGCCACACTACTTCAATCCTACCACCCATAGACTAAAGCACCAAACTATGCAGAAATTTACCAGTAACACTGTACTAACTGACTAAACGAGTCTCAAATCTGACAGTAGATCACAGTTGTGCTTCAAATGCAAAAGAAGCTACAAGACTGAAACCCGAGACTGGGTTCAAGATGCAAACAAAGCTACCTTTTTCATGCAATTATACTTATGGAAATAGACATGCAGTATAATGAATAAACAATGCTAAAATCTTGCAGTAATACACAATCTTTACACAAGTGCAAATGAGCTAGAAGACTAACTTCCCAGATCAACCTTGAAATGCAAACAGACAACTTGGCTAAACCATGGACAAAAAGCAGAGATGTACAAAATGGACCACCACCCTGGTCACTACAAGAGTAACTTAAAACAGTTACGTAGAATTTAAACAAAAAGCTTTTTTTTTTGCTTTCCTTTTGATGAAAAGTTTGTATCTTACATCTCTCACTCTTGAAAAAAGAATCTAGGTAGATATAGCTCTACACAAATGTAGCAAATTTTCGGGTGAGGGATCCAATCAAATAAAGCCAGTACTGGAGTGCTAGCCCTATGGTTAGACTTTCAGTAACTTTTTGCTTAATGTCTCAGTGAGGGGCGGGACAGACTCAAGGAGCAGTGGGAAAACCAGTATACAGTAAACAGAAAGGCACTGGAATGCAACTTTAAGCAGTTATATACAGTTACAAAAGTCCTGAAGTACAAATCCTTTGAGTAGAATTCACAATAGTGCCACTACTGCAATCCCATGCAGATTAAGATACCAGACTACTTGAATGCAACTTTAAGCTTGTATATACACAGCTATAAAAAGTACTGAAAAAGAAATCCTACAGCAGAATTAAAAATACTGTCACTACTTAAATCCTACCACAGACTAAGGGACCAGACTATCCCGACATTTACTACTAAAACTGTAATAAATGACGATGCTCAAATCTGGCAGCAGATCACAGTTGTGACACAACTGTGAAAGAAGCTGCAAGACTTAAGCCTCAGACCAGGGTCACAATACAAAGAAAGCTACCATTTATATGTTTCCTCTTATGAAAAGAGAACTGCAGTAAAATGTATAAGCAATGCTAAAATCTTTCAGTAATGCACAATCTTCACACAACTGCAAATGAAGATATAAGACTAAGGTCCCAGAACTAAAAAAAAAAAAAATGAAAACAGATAACTTTTCGGCTAAACAATGGAGGCAAAGCAGAGAAGTACAAGAAAGTTCCACCACAGACGTCACTTCAAACAGATATGTAGAATTTAAATAACATGCTTTTTTCCATTCCCTTTTGACAAAAAAGCTTCTGTATCATACCTCTCAGAGTCTTGAATAAAAGACCCTGGATATATGTAGCTATGTGCTAAATATAACAGCCTTGCCAAAGACGGATTCAATCAAATACAGCAGATACTGCAGCTCTATCCTTGTGGTTAGAATTTCAAAAACGTTTAGCTTAAAATCCGAGTGCAGGATAGGTCAGACTTAAAGAATGGAAAAAGCAGAAAGGCACTGGAATGAAACATTATACAGGTATGTACATGTATAAAAAAAAAAAGTACATAAACACAAATCCTGGGTCAGAATTCACAAGACTGTCACTACTTCATCCCTTTCACAGACTAAGGCACCATATTATGCAAACATTTACCAGCAATACTGTAATAAATTACTAAATGATGCTCAAATCTTGTAGTAGATCACAGTCCTCCTACACTGAGACAAGCTACAAGACTGAGACCCCAGACTGCGTTCAAAATGCAAAAAAAAGCTACCTTTTACATGTTTATCTGCTTATAGAAATAGAACTGCAATATAATTTATCAACAGTGCTAAAATTCTGCAGTAATACATAAACTTCACACAACTGCAAATGAAGCTACAAGACTAAAGTCACAGAAAAAGTAAAAAAAACGCAAACACATAATTTTGGCAGTAAGCTTAAAATGGGTTGACCTCTACAATTAAACATTCCTCTTAAAAAGATGTATAACAATCTACACAGTAAACAGTGTGCCTATCGTACCAGGTACCCCTAACACCACAACAAACAATTTCAGGTTGTAAATTACATGTAACCTAACACCACCTGGTATACCCTTCAGGTGTTTTCACTTTGTACTCATGAAAAAAATTCTGGAGTAGAATGATCAAAGTACTTGCACCATTTAGCAGGCCTTTGTGAAAGCAAGAAGTTAAAGAAAAAGGATTAAATAGCACAAACATTTACACAAAAAAGAAAAAGAAAAATGCATAACAGCGTTTAAGGTCTTAGATGGCCTAAAGGCATAGTCCTTTGGCTCTGTGGCTCCCCTGGTATGACTGTGACAGGGAAAGGATCCTTGTGAAGGTAATAATGAACCTAATAATTGCATGGGATGGAAAGACAAAAAGTAACCCAGAAAGGCTATATAACTATATTGAGGCTACTAATAGTCATCAATGCCATCTGATGTGAAAATATTTGAGTACCAGTATATTAAAGGAAAAAAGCTGTAAATTAAAAAAATAAAGTAATTAACCAAATATAAGGCAGAGAGGAGATTTAGGGCCTCATTATTTAAAAAAGATTAGTCACTTAAAATGCAAAATATCTGAATATAGGACAAAGATAAGAGAATGTCTTCCTTCCAGACCAGAGCTCCACATGGCAAAGCGAGGAAAACAAGTGTTGCTGCAACATTATAGCTTAAGTGTTTGTAGATATAGCTGGCTTTGAATGCAACCATCTAAAATAAAACAATGTAAATAATGCTTGTATATAAAATGCAAAAGGAAGTAAACCAGAACAGTGAAAATCACCATGAAGATAACACTGTAAAACCACTACCACAGTAATCTAAACTGTAAAGGGAAATTTTAGAATAGCACACTTGGAGACAAGGCTAGAGTTATCAGGAAATCAGCTGTTGCAGAGACAGTGATTTAACATTTCCCTGTAGTATGCAAAAGAAAAAAGACAACTTGCAGAAAAATCATTTTTGTTTTTCTTAATATGGCAACAGATATTCAAAAGAGAACTCATAGAGCTGTGATCCATACAGAAAGTTAAAGCAACTCAAAGCTGTATGTGTTCCTTCTGAGGATGATCTACCAGATACCAGATAATGAATTTTGGGCTTCATCAAAGTGTATGCCAAGAAAATAGATTCAAAGATTCAAAGTAAACTTTATTGTCATTTAGGACTTATACATATGTAAACCTAAATGAAATTACAATATCAGCTCACCATGAGAGTACAGAAGCAGCAAAGGATGCAACAAATACAACATTAAGACATAACAAGTAAAGGAATTTAGTGACCAATGATTATACCATAAGAACATAAGAAAAAAGCTAACCCCCATGTACTCAAATACTGTACAGTAGCAGCATGACAGTTAAAACTGGCTATTGCACATGAACTGAAATTGTCACTCTTTATGCATTATTACATAAAACAAGTAACAGGCAATCGCACTTGAATGTAAATATATAACTAAGTAAATAAACAAATAAATATTGCACATTCCAAACAAAAGTTGTTATGTACTCACCATAACGTTCCATCTGACTTGGACTTCATTGGTCATCAACCTGTGGGATGTCAGATCAAGACCGGATCCGAGATGGCAGCTTCACCAGCATCTGATCCAAGCTCCAAGCTCCTCCCCTTACCCATAATACCCCTTCATCTCGTTCCCTCAGATTGAGTTTGCTATACCATACACATGAACCAGATCCAATAATCCCCACTAACAAAGAGAAACAGTAGAGCTGCAACGGTGCTCTCTCCTGCCTGCTAATCCAAAAAAACATAATGAGAAGGACGGGGGAAGGAGGGAGGGACGGTTGATAACAAATGAAGTCCAACTACTCAGATGGAATGTTATGGTGAGTACATAACTTCTTTATCTGAAGTAGTTGACTTCATCTGATCATCAACCTGTGGGACAGAGTCCCCAGCTACCAAAACCATGGGTGGCCCTCATGGAAGGGTATTTCGGAGCACCGCGGAGCCAAAGGATGCTCTCCCCCTAGATACCATGTCCAATTTATAATGAGAAATGAAGGTGTGAGATGAGGACCAAGCAGCCACCGAACAAATATCATCCAAAGACACTCTAGACCAAAAGGCAGCTGATGTAGCCATGGACCTGGTAGAATGGGCATTTACCCTAACTGGAATAGACATACCTTTGTCTTTGTAAATCTGAAGGATGCAAAGGGAAATCCATCTGGCAATGGTTACCTTAGAAACTGGTTTGCACAGAAAAGGTGTAGCAAAAGACACAAATAATTGATCAGACTTGTGAAATGCTTTAGTCCTGTGTAAGTAGAAATGCAGTTGTCTGTGTACATCTAATAAGTGCAATTTAATATTTGCTCCAGAAACCACTTTTTTTTGGGGGGGGGAGCCTGAATGGCCAACTGAGAGCAGTGAAATTTCAGAGCTCCATAAACTAGCAAAATAAAATATGAAAATGTAATTGTTTTCAGAAAAAAGACCAAAAATTTCTAGATAAACAACTATAAATACTAATTTTGGTGGATTTATATAAAATTTTCCTGTCAAACTTAAGAGATATATTGAGTCACTGAAAATGAACAACTCAAAGAATTCTCATCCGGATGCTGCATTAAAGAAAGTGCTACAATTGATGGCAACTACCTTACAGGAACTATCTCTGAAGATGGATGGCTTTAAAATGATTTAGAAAACCTCAAATTAAATTCTCAAAAACAGACTGATACTCTCAATGAACTACTACAACAACATCAAACAAAAATAACAAATATAGAGACTTCTCTAAATGACACTGAAGGGAGACTCGAAGAAGAAACACAAAAAGAATTAAACAAAATGCTTGGCTACTTAAAGTAGATGAATTAGAAAACAGGCAAAGGAGAAACATAAGGATCTTTGGATTGCCTGAAAACACTCAACTTGGATTCCGGACTTTTTAGACTTAAGAGGGTTTCTCCTTTGGAATTGAAAGGGGGCACAGAGCACTGAGGAAATCTTTTAATAATTCAACAAATACTCCTCCTAAGTCAATAGTCAAAGTTTCTTTCATTTCTGGACATGGAACTCATTTTAAAATCTGCTTGGAGAAAATCACCCTTAAAATATAATCAAAACCCGATAAGGTTTGATAATGATTAATCCACCGGAATAATTGAACAAAGGAAGAAGGTTTGGCCAATATTAAAACTACTAAAACAAAACAATATTAAGGCACAGCTTGCCTTTCCAGCCAAGATAAAAATCCTATATGCCAACAGGATGAGAACCTTTAATGACTTAGAAGAAGCTTCTTTATTCATTAAAAACAACAATGTAATTTCTATCCCAGAAGAAATGGAGTGGATTTCCCCAACTCTCAAAAGAATAAAAGAAACAAATCCTTGGACTGATGTTAAAAAGAAAAAAAAAAAACAAAAGACCAATTCCAAGATAGCCGTTTCAAAATATAGCTCTTTCAACTACTTCTTTCAAAGTATCAACTATGATATGAACTATCTGTAATTATCTAAAATCAGTATGTATCCTTTGCATGAATTCTTAAAACAAAAAGTTACTTAAGCAATTAAGAAACATTAATGTCCAATTCAGAGTGGTTGAAGAGTCAAATAATTCTCCACAAGTGCAGGTAGGTCAAGATGGAATACTTCACTATACAAGTAAACACAGGAACTATGTATTACTTAACTTAAACATTGCAACATATAATACATACATGGAGTCTTTATTGAATTTAATGAATTTTCTCCTTGTTCGTTTGTTCACTCATTTCTTTTGACTATCTTATTTAATTAATTTGATTATGAGGCACTATTTATTAGCTCTCGGATTTAAATTCGATAAATTAATATCTATCATAAACATAGTAGTACCTGTTAGTTTGTTTAAATATCTGTTGCTGTGTTTAATGGTTTATTTAGTTAAACAACATTCACAGAACATGCCACTTTTGCTTTCTTGTCAAGGCAATAGTTAACAAGCCTCTTGGTATATTTACACTATTACAATGTATATGAGCATAGCTATATTCACAAGGTTCATGAGTTATTATAGCTTTTTATGCTGATTTAACTCATTTAATATGACGTGCACAAGTGTATCTGAAAGCCGATTAAATGCTGCCATTGTTATCACTGAAGTGCTAAGGATGACATAACGTATTAGAACGCTGTAAATGCTAGCTTATCAGGATAAATGGTGGGGTGGCATGTTTTCAGACCAGCCTGGGGTTAAATGGTGCGAGTAAACTCTACTATGATTGACGGTTTGTTTGGGAAGTGATGTCGTGCTTCCGTATTCATTAGTTGTAGTAAGAACATAAGGCCTCCCTTTGCTATTGCAGCGTCTTTGGGGTTTTTTTCTCTCCCCGTCGTACACTCACTGCATAAAATGAGGGAAAATTATGTTAGAAAGCAGCGATGTGAAGTTTTGTGCTTCAAACGCCTCATGAGCTCCCTGGTCTGCATTACACTCACATATTTATAGGAACCGACTCCACCTAGGTTCCCATGGAAACGGGAAACAATGACTACAGTACATAATGGCTCTGCGGAGCCTCCGAGATGAACCTCGGCATTCAATTAGTTTATAAAAGCCTCCATGTTTAAGAGGTTGTTATTGAACTCCATGCTTGTATAAAGGCACTCGTGCATCATACAATCCAACTTTAATGAAATTAATCTGATGGCCATTATATACGTATCATGCACTGGAAACACATACCCTGTTTTAAGTAATGATTACCAAGAGTACATAAACTCTATTAGTTCTACACACTGCATATTAGAGACTTGTATGGTCATGCTTTGAAGGAGACAGTAACCAGAATATCCACTATAATATACTGTCTCTTAAACAACTTAGTAACAGCCCAAATCTATATACAACAGTTATATAATATATTTTAGTGCACTCAGATACACGACATATAGCTGTCACATAAGCAGCCTTACTGAAACTTATATTCTTATGTGACAGAACTTAGTAACATGGGCTCCTTTTATAATTTTACCATTGTTTCAACATGCCATAAAAGATGCACATAACGTTGAATATCAAGGAGAAGTAGGTTGATTTCGTCATGTAAGCTAAGATGCATAACAAGTTAAGTTAACTGTTTCAAATTGAATTTTCACTGTTTGAAACCCATCTTGACCATGTATGGTAAACATGACACTACCAATGGAACTAATGTTTCACTATATGACATTAAACATGTAAAGTTGTACAGAAAAATTAATATGAGACTGAAATTTTGGAAACTGCTACAAAATGCAATTTCTCATGATCTGAACAAGTAGTCTTTGAATTTAACAAAAGTCAGTCAAATTATTAGCAGACTATACAAGCTTAAAATTGTTGATATTTAAGTTTAATATTCTTAACTTAATTTATGAACGTAGAAATGAAGTTAGATATAGGGTTGGTTTGCCTATTAAACAATTTACAGGAAGGATACTACCAAAGTGATTAATAGTTACAACAAGATAATCTGTTGCTTCTGACTTATAACATCATTTTTATTATACTAAGAAGTGCTATATATGAAAACTTCTCACGTGAAGAAAGTGGGGAAAAGGGGGGGGGTCACTGTATCTGGAAATACTAATATTTATTAATGTTTACATAATGTAAATTTGATGATTTAAACATGACAGTAATGAAACAAAATGAGTATTTAAATATCAGTAAAGTGAACAATATTACCCCTGACATACTTGGTTGATTACGTTGTTCTATAAATACTAGTTACAAGCTCTATCACCAGTTCACAATGGGTAAAAAGTTCTAAGATTCTGTTTTTTCATAGCATAGAGAATCATATAAGAAAGGTCTGATTTTCATTAGTATTGGTGAAATATGTTATATAGCTCTTCATTGGTGTAACATCATTAGTGTTGCTCTACATATAACAAACTCACCATATTATGATCAACTTATTCAATATCTTTGCATACATGTAAATATTAATTGTATTTACATCAGGAAGATATTTCCTGTTATAATAGAATTATTGATTAAACTACTAAAAGTAGTATTACCTGTTACAAAATATCTTAACATTTCTTATTCCTTCTACAAATTACTCTCCATATAATAGTCTAATTTATGGAGCTCAGTTGTTTTGGTTTGTTAAAGGTATGAGTGATAATCTGATAGACCTATGTTTAACTACCAGATTAGGAATGATTTTCTTTCCATGTTTAGAGTGGAAATTAGTTAACAATTATTTTGATTTTGTCATTATACAAAAACTTTCTTATTGAAGCCTGCCACAATATTACTTTATTGTTATTTTTACAAAATATAAAACTAACAACGTATTTTAAAAGTTTATACACAAACAAAGTTTCCTGTTATCAGAGGAAACTGTTTAATAGCTATAATAAAAAATAAAGGGTGTACTTTTCTAAAATAACTTAATATGGATTTAACATTATCTCTACATACTAAACAATCATAGTAAGAGAAAATTTACTGAAATATTTAAAACTGAACAAAGCACAAGTAGTCTTCCTTCAGGAAACACATTTCAAAATAAATGACAGATATGAATGGAACCCCAAGGACTATATGATATTATCCCAATCTTCTTATAAGACAAAGGCAAAAGGGGTAACAATTCTATGGAAAAAATATTATCATCCCAGAAATCATTTATAAATATGAAGATAAAGATGGCCTTATAGCATTTGTAATAATTAAATTTAATAATAGAATATAGAACCTAGTTAAGCTATACTGGTTTCCTGGTATTGGAACAGAAACTGTTAAAAAAACACTTCGATTTTATTTCCAATAATTATAAAGGTAACAAGAAAGTGCACCAACTCACAACGAACACAATGTCCAATCCAGTAACAATAAAGGCTCTCCTCCGTATAAAAGCACAATTCCACCAGGGTACTTCTCCAAGAGTGATAATAATCCAAATAACGAAAATAGCTGGATAATATATTATATATTTTATTGTATAAAACACACAATTCAGACAAACTGATTAAGCACTTTCATCTCCTTCACGGAGACTTCATCAGAATCAGTTTGAAACAATAAAATCTCCATTTAAATACAATCAGTTAATTAATCAATTATGTTCAATTGTTACTTTATTGGCTGGCCATTCTGAAATGTTTATAAGACATGTAAAAATAATTTTGATGGTATACACAAGGAAAAAAGCAATAATAACCAATAAATAATTACATTATGGTGATATAGTGTTTTGTGTTTAAAAATGTTTAAAAATAATACACCAAAAGCATATACATGTAGGTATAGGTATAAATATAAATGTGTATAAATATAAAGGTGTAAATGTTAGCTTCCACATAAAAGAAATATTTAAAATTCAGCTTATAAATATGAAATATAAACATAAATATAAATGTATTAAATATATGAAATATTTTAAATAGGTATCTAATAAGATGGTTTTTAGAAAAAGTATTTAATAAATAGTGTTTGTATATTTAATATTGTTAATAAATAATATGGGATAGTATTCTGTCAAGGGGTTGTAAAACTTGTGGCTAAAAGTGTCTTTTTCGGTCTTCTGCAAGTAATTTGAGGGCTGGGCTAATGGAAATATGGTCGTTTAAACCATATATACCACATACGTCTAACCTTAACTGCCAGATCATCTCTCTAAATTCCAGTTTGGTTTCCCAGTCACCACCTCTATCTGGCAAACAACTTCTTCCACAACCCAAAATTTAAAATCAGCTTCTTCACAATTCTGTGTATGCCTAAATAAAGCATTATTGTCATTCTTTTTGGTAATATCCCGTATATGCTCATATATTCGTGTTCTTAAATTACGTTCTGTTTTACCAATGTAATACTTTAAACATTTCTTACAAAAACAAATGTATACAACCCCTTTTGTGTAGCAACTATAATATTTATTTCCTTTTAATGTCACATTGATATTGGGCAAATCAAAATCTTTAGTTCCCGCTATAAATGGACATTGTGCACATCTACCACATTTAAATGTGCCATATTTGGTACTAGCACCACCTATAGGTGTATTCATACTTTTCTTTTTCTCAAAAATATTTTTGAGATTCCTATTTCTTCTAAAGCTGTATCTGAGTGGCTGTTGAAATACATCTACTCTCGTAGGTATTTTATTAAATACATCCCATGTATCATTAATACATTTCTTTATCCAACCCATGCCATTGTAATATGTTAATATTAAGTAGGGCAGCTGGTCATCTTTACCATTGTTATCATTGTTCCTTTTTTCCATGTTTATATTTACACCGTTGGTAAGTAAGGGTTTATAAATAGTCCCCCATTTTTCATATACAAATTTTTTAATGGGTAAGATAATATTATCTGGATACCCCCTTTCTTTAAACATTTTGTAAATGGTCTCCATTTCTTCATTAAGATCACCTCTATCTGATGTCATCCTAGCTGCCCTAATCATTTGTCCTTTAACTATGTTCTTTTTAGAATGGTATGGGTGGTCACTTAAAAAGTGTAAATAAGAATTAGAATAACAGTCTTTTCTATAAATCCTAGACTTATATTTTCTATTAACATGGTCTTTTTTAAGTTTTACATCAAGATAATGGATTTCTTCTGTATCCTGTTCTGATGTAAATTTTAAGAATTCTGTAGTATTATTAATATAATTCATAAAATTAATAATCTCCTGTTCTGGTCCATCCCACAGGATAAAAATATCATCCAAAAATCTATAATAGTCAATAATGTATTGATAAAACATAGAATTAAAAATATATTGTCTTTCCCAGTACAGCATAATAATGTTAGCATAAATGGGTGCACAGGCGGAGCCCATAGCAACGCCATCTAGTTGGTGGTATAATTCCCCTTGGAAATAAATATAGTTGTACTTCAATACCAATTCCATATTCTCTAAAACCACTTTAAATTCATCTTGTGTTAAAATCTGCATTTCTACTACCATTTTTTCGAACCAATCTAGGCCAATATTGTGTGGAATTACTGAAAATAAATCTATAACATCCACAGTAAGAAAAGTTGTATCATCTTTATATATATTGGACCCTATTTTGGTGAGAAAATCCCAAGAGTCTATTAAAATATGGGAATAATTTTTATAAAATGCTTTTAGTTTGGAATCTACATAAATAGCCAAAGGTTGCGTTTTCGAACCCTGTGAGGATACAATCGGTCTTAAAGGGGGGTTCTCAATATCTTTATGTATCTTTGGTATTCCAAAAATCACTGGTATCACCGGTTTCATAACCTTTAAAAATTATATAGGTCTACATCTACATCAATTAAACCTTGAAGCAAATTATCCTCAAGAATAAGATCTATTTTTCTATATTTCTATAGGAAATATTTACCTCATTTCTAGATACCCTCATATACCTATTGTCTTTATCTAGTATATCAAACATTCTTTTCGTATAATCCCATGTGTCCATTAAGACAACCCCCCTGCCCTTATCGGGTTTCATAATACGCAAATTGTCATTATTACTTAACTCATGTAACAATATATTTTCTTCTTTGGTAAAGTTTTGTTCAAGGATTTTTTGTTTTTTGTATCCTTCTCTAATTAACCCATATATACAAACACTGTTTATTAAATACTTTTTCTAAACACATTTTATTAGATACCTATTTAAAATATTTAATATATTTAATACATTTATATTTATATTTCATATTTATAAGCTGAATTTTAAATATTTCTTTTATGTGGAAGCTAACATTTACATCTTTATATTTATACCTATACCTACATGTATATGCTTTTGGTGTATTATTTTTAAACATTTTTAAACACAAAACACTATCACCATAATGTACTTATTTATTGGTTATTATTGCTTGTTTCCTTGTGTATACCATCAAAATTATTTTTACATGTCTTATAAACATTTCAGAATGGCCAGCCAATAAAGTAACAATTGAACATAATTGATTAATTAACTGATTGTATTTAAATGGAAATTTTATTGTTTCAAACTGATTCTGATGAAGTCTCAGTGAAGGAGATGAAAGCACTTAATCAGTTTGTCTGAATTGTGTGTTTTATACAATAAAATATATAATATATTACCCAGCTATTTTCGTTTTTTGGATTATTATCACTCTTGGAGAAGTACCCTGGTGGAATTGTGCTTTTATACGGAGGAGAGCCTTTATTGTTACTGGATTGGACATTGTGTTAATTATAAAGGTAACTTAATAATAGGAGACTTTAACTGTATATTAGACACTTCTGAAACTACAAACAAGAGGCCGCTGTGCACATCTGCTATTTCAAAAGCTTATAACAAATGGGCTGATTTATTTCACTTAACAGATATTTACAAACTGAAAGAAAAGTCTTTGTTGTTCTCCCATCAAGATCACAGATTTGGTACCCAAACTAGAATAGACAAAATATTTGTTGCTCAAGATTTACATTCAAAAATCACAAATTTCTCAATCATTCTCCTGCCCTTTCTCAGATCACAACTCTTTGATTTTAAAATTTCAAATTGAGTTCAAACCATTAATCTCTAATTCTAGAATCCCAGCATATATAACTAAAATCAAAGAGTTTAAACATTGGTTATCAGAATTACAGTTTTTAACATATTAATACTACAAAAATAAATAAAGTAATGATATAAGGTAGAGGAATTAAATAAAAATATAATGAAACTCTAACACATAAAACTAGTTAAGCTATAGAAAAACTAAAAGTTAACTCCTTAGCTACATCTCCCAAATATTTACATAATCTATCCACAATAATTAAAATATAATCAGAAACTAACAACATCAACAACATCCACCATGAAAAGAAAGGGGAGAACGTCTCGGATATAGGTGACAGTCTTGATGCATTTAGACATCATTATATGGAACACTTTCAAAAAGAGAATACACATACTGACCAATTAAATCTGGATACAAGTTTTATTAATATAAAAAAAATACCAGAAGAATTAAAATTATATCTACAAAAACCTATATCCTATAAATAAATTACTGACAGAATAAAAGAAGGCAAAAATAATAAAGCTCCAGGAATAGATGGCATAATTATGGAAATATATAAGCTCTTCCCTTCAATGATAACATCTCTTTTCCATAAAACTCTATTAGAAATTCAATCAAGAGCAATAATACAACCCTCTTGGAAATGTTTTTTAATTACTCCAATCCTAAAGTAAAATAAAATACAAAATTGTTGTACCTCATACAGGACTATATCATTATTAAATAACGACTAAAAGATATGTATGACAATTTTAACCAAAAGAATGAAAGTACCATCAGGTAAAACAATAAATAATGACCAAACTGAATTTATATATCAAACACACGCACAATAATATTAAAAGGATAATTACGCTCATAGATTATGCAAATAAAGAAACACTCATAATTGGCTTAGACATAGAGAAAGCCTTTGAGTCTTTAAATTGGGACTATCTATTCAAAATTCTAGTACTATTTGAATTTCCTACCTCCTTTGTTCATGTCTTAAAGAATATATATATATATATATATATATATATATATATATATATATATATATATATACACACATATATATATATATATATATATATATATATACATACATTTATATATACATATACACACATTTATATATACATATACACACACACATACAAATAATCTAGCTTATGTCAAACTAGGTCCTTTCACCTCTGAATCTATATGTATAACAAAAGGTACTAAACAAGGCTGTCCCATGTCTCCGATTCTATTTGCTTTGGCCATTGAAATACTTGCAGACTCAATACGTAATAATTTAAAAATTAAAGGTGTAGATGTTTATGATCAATATAATTCTAAAGTAATGCTCTTTGCTGAGAACATACTATTAACAGTATCTAATTTTAAAGAGACATTAGAAGAACTGGATATATTAATTGAGAAATTCTATAGGACTTCAGGACTTCATTTTAATAGATCAAAATCAAAATTTTTATTTTTAAATTAAAAAAAAAGAAATACAGGTTAAGGGAAATCACATAATAGGGAAACAAGAATCTACTCTAAAGTATGTAAGAAATGAGTTATGTAAAGATAATAACGAGCTAGTTTCAAAAAACTATAGTGATATCATTAGCACAATCAAAATCTGTGTGGAAAAATGGAATAAAATATTAACATTTGAAGATCTACTACAATTAATAAAAATTGTAGTACTACCTAAGATTTTGTATATAGCATTGGCAATACAGTTGCTTCCAGAAAGAAATACCCTTAAAGAAATAAATTCTTGCCTAATAAAATTGTTATGGTTCCCCAAAAAACAGAATAGCCTTAATACATCACATTAGACCATGGAAACAGGGAGGACTAAACTTTCCTGATATTGAAACATACAATGGCATCCATATCTAAAACTATTACAGATTGGATAAATCTTAATTATTCTGCTAACTGGAAAGAATTACTAACTGCAATATCAATAAATGAATTTGACTTACTAAAAAAAATTCAAATATTAGATACAATTAATAAACCCTGGTATATACTATGTATTAGTATGCAATATAATATAACAAAAGCCACCAAAACAAGTTTGATTAATTACATCAATTCATTCAGAAAACTCATTAATACAAATATAGATTTAAAGCTGTGGATTGACCTTTTAACACCATTCATCATTACAAAGAACTATCACATAAAATATACAGAGAAATGATTAATTCTTGGGAACAGAAGAGATTTATCTGTTGGTTTCAATGCATCGAATAATTAAAACTTCTACATATACAAATAATAAAAACAACATATAAAATCCCACAACAGGATTGGCTAACTTTACAAAGCATTCTGATGTACTCTCAAGATTTATGTAGAATAAGTAATAATTCCTCCTTTAAAGACATACCTAAACTTATAAATTACTCATATGAAATCATATATAATGATTATAACATGAAAAATAGTATTTCAAATTTTTACAAACAACTAATAAATTATAAAACACCCAAAATATCATATTGGAAATATATAACAAAAGGACACTCACTACAGTTAACTGAAGAAATCAAATCAAATATTTGATTATCAGTAAAATATACATCTTTTACACAATATTGGAAAATATTTAACTGGAGATACTTGCACAGAGCATTTTTAACCACAGACAAAATTACTAAAATCAGTTCTTCTACAAATGGAATACGTTGGAGATGTAAGCAAGTACATAAAGCAGACTGGAATCATATTTTCTATGATTGTGCTAAAATTAAGCCATACTGGAATGGAAGTAATAACTTTTTCAAGCTTTATTTAATGAATCATTTATATTATCCAAAGCTGTTATATTGTTAAATGTGAACGAATTACCTCATTTGAATAAATCAAACATGTATCTACTATGGACAATAATTGCAATCTCAAGGAAGTGTATAACTAGAAGATGGAATACAAATACATTACTGACTTTGGAAGACTTTTACAGCCTACTGAAGACCTCAGCGCTGATAGAAATCAAAAATAAAGAATTAAGGATTTAGCCTAAGCCATTGGTCAACAACCCATAGAAAAATGTTTTATCATTGATAAACACTACGCAATAATTGAACAGATATACTCTAATAACTAGATTGCTATACCTATGAAGTAATTGTATACATTAAATTTTGTCATAGATGTTAGGCTAATGTAAATATACATAGTTATTTAAGATGTTATATACAAAATACTATGGACTTTAACTTTATTTGAAAATAAAAACCACTTTAGGCAGAAAAGAGGGATTAGTACAAAGTGAAACCCTGTCTTTAACCAGGGGTCTTAAAAGAAAGGTACCTTTAATAAAGGTTTTGCAAAGTCTGGAGGAAGCTAAAGAGGCTATGTCCTCATCTACATGGGAAATGGCAGCCAACTGAACTTTAACTGTAAATGAGCTGGCACCCTACTAGAAAATGCACGCCAAGAATTCAAGGACCGCTGGAACAGGAGCTGTGAAAGGGTCCAAATCCCTTTGAAAAGCCCAGATAGAGAAATGCTTCCATTTTCTACGGTATAGTTTTCTGGTAGAAGATTTCTGAATAGTCTTGACCAGGGATGATAGACCAGGAGTCCTAGCAATCAAGGGAACTGGAGCAGCCAAGCAGTAAGCTTCAGACTTGTCCAGGTCTGGATGAGGGACCCTCGGGGGTGCAAAATGAGATCTGGTATCAGATCCAAGATCCATGGAGGAACTAACAGATCAGACCAAAGGAAGGGAAACCAGACTTGGTGAGGCCCGTATGGGGCAATGAGGATAACTTTGCTCCCCAACCGGTGAGCCTTCTGGAGAAATTTTGTTATAATGGGTAAAGGGGGATAAGCATAAAGAAGACCGGGAGGCCAAGCATGGACCAGAGCATCCCTGGGGGATTCCCCCTGTGAGGGGATCAGAGCAAAGAACTCACTGCACTTCACATTGGAAGGAGATGCTAAGAGATTGCAGCAAGGCCGACCCCACTCGAGGAAGATCTGCTCCACTACAGAAGGATTCAGAGCCCACTCCTAAGGCATCAGCATAGTTCTACTTAGTGTGGCCGCCAATATGTTGGATCAATCTGGAATGTGCATTGCTACCAGAAAATAGTTGGTGGTGATCGCCCATTCCCACACTCTCATGGCCTTGTGACAAAGGGACTAAGATCTGGTTCCTCCCCGTTTGCTGATGTACCAGACCACTGACATGCTGTCCATCTGAACTGCAATAGTTCCCAGAGGAAGGAAGCCATGAAGGGCCTGCAATGCTAACAAGACCGCCCTCATCTCCAGAACACTGATATGCCATCCGGTCTCTATCAGGGACCACGTGCCTCTGACTGTCCTGTCCGAGCAATGCCCCCCACCCTAGTTGGGAGGCATCTGTGGTCACCATGGTTTGGGGAGGGGTTGCAATTAAAGTTCATCCCTTGAAAAGATCCGAGTGTATCCACAAGAGGAGGAGCTTCCTGCAAGTGTTGCTTATATGAATGGGATGCATCAATGGTAGACCTAGTAATGACGACTGAACCACCAGTGTCCACTGTAGTACCCATATATGAAGATGAGCATGGGGAGAATAGTAATGGGTGGCTGCCATGGAACCTAGAGCTCATAATATCACCTCGGCTGGAGGAAGATGAGACTGAAGGATCACAGACGCATGAAGCCGTACGTTCTGAACTATCTCTGGCAAGAAAGACCTTGGTTTGTAACGTATCTATTCTCACTCCTATGTAGTCTAAGATCTGAACAGGGTCTAGAGAAGACTTGGATATGCTGATTGTAATTCTCAGCAATTTTGACAGTTTCAGGAAATAGTCTCTGGCATGACAAAGTAGATGCCTGGTGGGAGCAGCAAGGAGCCAATCGCCCAGGTACGGGTAGACCTGTATCCCCTGAAGCCTCAGGTGAGTCACTACTACTACTATGACCTTGGTGAACACCCTAGGGGTGTGGTGAGACCGAAGGGTAAGGCTCGGAATTGATAGTGATTGGCCCCTAGCCAAAAGTGGAGGAACCTCCTGGAGAATCTGTGCATCTTGATATGGTAGTACACATCCTGGAGATCTATTGAGCACATCCAGTCGTTCTCCTGCAGGTAGGGCAGGATGGACTGTACAGTGACCATCCGGAACTTTTCTTTGGCAACTGACAGGTTTAGGGTGGAAAGGTCCAGAATAGGTCTTCAGTCCCGTCTTTTTTGGCACTAAAAAGAACCTGGAATAGATGCCTGATCCAGACTGATCTTGGGGGACGGGCTGGATGACTTGTTTCATTAGCATTTTTTTTATTGAGAGTGCTGCTTCCTCCTTTTGTGGTGGAACATCTGGGAGGTGCTCTAGGGGGATGGGAGGAGCCACAAAGGGTATGGTATAACCTCTGGATATTATTTGAAGCACCCAACGGTCTGATGACATGGACCTCCCATGCCGTCAGGTGCATAAAAATGCGACCCCCCAAATGCTTCCAGAGCATAGCAGTTGGGCAACCCCTCAGGGCTGCTGTGCGGGCCTGTCTGAGAACGGTTCTAGAGACCCAAAATTTTTTGGACCCCCTCTGCCTCTGGGCCAGCGTCTGTCTTGTCCTCCTCTGCCTCTAGGGGAAGGTAAGTCCAGAGTGTCCCAGGAATACTAAGACTTCCGGAACATCTTCTCCCCCCCCCGATTCCTGGAAAAGGATCTTTGGGGGTTAGAGAGGTGGATCTCGATGTCAGACAGTGTCTTCCCATCCTTTCCACTCTGGACCAACGTCTCATGAACCATCTTCCCAAACAAGGAAGAACCATCGTAAGGGGCATTCGCGAAAGACGCCTTAAAGGGTTCCGTGAACTGACATAGCCTGAGCCAGGCATGTCGCCTCATGGCAATGCCAGACCCAGCCGCCCTCGCTACTCCTTCAGTGGCATGGGAAAGGAGGCACATGGATGTATTAGTAACCACTTTGAGAATGGCTATTCGCGCAGAGAATATGCATTTATCCTCCAGTGACATGGACTCTGGGGGCGACTCAGTGAACTCTTTGACCAGGTCTCGCTGCAGTCGAGTTGCATGGGCCAAATAATTCAGCTCCCTTATCGAGAAGGTGGCTGAAGCATATGTCCGCTTTCCCAGACAATCCATCATCCTGGACTTTCGGTCAGGGGGATGGACCACAGAACTTTCCTGGGCTAGTTCTTTCTTAGTGGCACCCGCTACCACCATGGCATCCACTGGAGACCCCTTGTTCCAACTAGGTTTGTCTACAGGAGGGCTCAAAATTTTGTTGCGAGGCTTGGGGATTGGCTCCATGGTGTCCAGCTCCTTCCATGGCCTGGTGGTAATAAGGTCCACCAAGGGGTCTGTGGGGGGGGGGACACCCAGGAGGTAGACGGGGCTCATGCTGAAGGCTTCCAGAAACACCAACTCATTCAAGGAACCAACCCCCCGCTGACATCATCGGGGTATGATCTGGGCGAACATTCCCCTTCCTCCAAATCAGTATCCTCAGTGAGGGACTCTGGAGAGGAGTCCAGGTGCCTCATTTTGCACATTTGTTTGCAAGGAATCTCTTTGACGGGACTCTCCGGAGAAAGCTCACAAGCTACCTGTGGTCCTTGAGGGAAACAGTTTGGGGCACATCGAGCATGGACTGTCCCTGCATGGACAAAATGGCTGATTATGCACACGGAGGTGAGGGAGTTGGGACAGAATCCGAGGAAATGGTCAGGAGGCTCGATCCACTGAAGATCACCCTTTCCACCACGTCAAATGCCAAGGGATAGCGAGCCTCCTGAGAAACTAATAAGGAAGCTGCTCTCCCCAAATCCAACGTGGGGATCGGAGCTGAGCCCGGTGGAGCAGAGATACCGAAGGGAGGGCCTTGACCAGACAATGTTGGCACCAAAGGAGAAAGACCCAACCCCTTGGATCTGACGCCCAGGCTTCAGCTTCAAGACCTGCTTGGGTCCGAACTAGTCGGATCCGAGGCATTCAAGGTAACGGCCAGTGTTGAGGTACTTGGTACCATCGGCACTGACCCCCTGACTCCGGGACTTCTCTGATCCAAAAACTCCGATACTGGGGGTTGGACCAGAGAAGGAGATATCAGGGCAAAAACGGGAAGTGACCTCCCTCCTTCAGAGGTAGAGGGGGCTGGCAAGATCCCCATCTGAATCTGGGTGCGAATAAACATTCGCATCATTCTGTCCATGTCCACCTCACTCAAACTTCTGGTGTATGGTGACGAGGCCACAGACACTGACCGGGAGGATTGATGTGCAGAGGCCCTTGAAGAAGGTCTAAGCTCCTCCGGTGAAAATCTGAGCGATTGGAGCCAAGGAGAAACTGGCCTGGAAACTACATGTCTCTGAGGAGGAACCACTGGATCTATCCAGTCTGGGGATTACTTCCTTCATTTGTCTCTCTCTCTCTCTCTCTCTCTGTCTTTGTCTTTGCTCTTCTCTTTTCTAGGCTCCCTGTCCACAGACCTATGTACAGGAGGTTGAGTCCCAGCCTGGGAGGGAGAGGAACAGACAGTGGCTGAAGAGGAAGAAGTGGTCATGGCCGTGACCGTAACAGAAGTGGAGGCAGCCACCTCCATGGCATGGAGAAGTTCCTTAAGGATCAGTTTCATCCTGCAATCCTTCAGGGCCCTGGGATTGAACCATGCACAAATAGGACAGTCCGTGGAAAAGTGAGCTGCCCCCAAGCACACCACACAGAGAGTGTGGCCATCAGCTGGGGACAACTTATGGCCACACTGTGCACTTTCTAAAGATCAGTTTAGATTGCTGATCTGTCCTGCCAACAAAATAAAGGTATGAGGTGCAAAGCCTTAACCTGCCCCACCACACCACTCAACTCACTAGCAAGGAGGGGGAAGGCAGAGAAGGCCTACTCTAATTGCCACAACAAATGTTTTTTTAAAACAGTAAACGTGAAACAAAATGAAGGGGAGGTTAAGCAAAGGAAAAGGGAACCTGCCTGAACCAACAGCAACTCTAACACCCAAAAATAACCGAAAAAAGCACCTATCACGCCTGGAGGTCTGAGACCACGCTGCTTGGCTAAGCCGCTGCAAACGAGATCCGATGGAAGGAAGGAGATGGAGGGGTATTATGGGTAAGGGGATAAGCTTGGTGCTTGGATCAGATGCTGGTGAAGCTGCCGTCTCAGATCCGGTCCGGATCAGACACCTCACAGGTTGATGATCAAATGAAGTCAACTATGTCAGATACACTGTTAAGTTAATTTATGATGGAAGTCACTAGGGCTGGTTTCTGAATTAACAAGTTTCATCATCATTGGGCAGAAGCTGTTAATGAACCTTGAGGTCCTACAGCAAATACTATGGTACCTCCTGCCAGATGACAGTTGAGTAAACCAGCCGTGTGCACGGTGAGAAGAGTCATTAAGTATTTTGTGAGCTCCTTTAAGGCTCCTTGCTCTGAATAGCTCTTGGATTGATGGTAGACTGGTACCCATGATTTTCTCAGCAGCTCTCACCACTCTCTGAAGATTCTTCCTTTCATCTACTGTACAGTTCCCAAACCAAACTATGAAGTTACAGGTGAGAATGCTTTCAACAGGTCCTCTGTAGGAAGTGGAGAGAACAGTAAGTGGGAGCTTTTCCCTTTTGAGCCTTCTCAGAAAGTGGAGAAGTTGTTGGGTGTTTTTGACCAACTGACCAGTATTCACAGTCCAAGAGAGATCCTCTGAAATGTGTACTCCTAGAGGTTTTGTAGTTTTAACCCTTTCTACCTTTTCACAGTTAATCTTGAGCAATGAGTTGGGCAATTGACCTTTTCCTGAAGTCAATGGTGATTTATTTTGTTTTATTGACATTCAGATCTAGGTTATTTCTCACACACCAGTTGATCAGAGAGAATTGCCCTCATCTCTGTATGCTCTTTCATCCTCTCCTTTGATGAGGCCCATGACCGTGGTATCATCTGCAAACCTGATATGATTGGAGTTGTGTTTTGCAGAACAGTCATGAGTAAGTATGGTGAATAGTAGTGGGCTGAGTACACATCCCTGAGGAACAAAGTTGAGAATTATGCACCCAGAGGTGTTATTTCCTACACATGTCCTCTGTGGTCTGTTGATCAATAAATCTATGATCCAGATACAAAAGTGCTTGTTAATTCCAAGGTTGACTGGCTTATCAATAAGTTGCACTGAACCACAGCATTAAATGCCAAACTGAAGTCTATGAACAACAGTCTGACATAGTTGTTCCTTCCCTCTAGATGGTCAAGTGAGAGGTGCAATGCTACCAATATGGCAACAGTGGACCTGTTTGACTGATAAGCAAACTGCAGAGGATCAAATGTGGATGGTAGAATTGCTGACATGTGCTTTTTAACAATCCTCTCAAAACATTTCATGATGTTAGAAGTTAAAGCAACCGGTTTGTAGTCATTCAGGCAAGATGGATTGCCTTTTTTAGGAAGAGGGATGATATTTGTTACCATGAAGCAAGAGTACTTTTTCTAGAACAAAGAAGGTGTTGAAAATATCTGCCATAACTGAGCATAGTTGATATGCACACCCTTTTAGTACTTTGCCCAATATATTGTCTGGGCCAGCAGCCTTCTTGGGGTTCACTTTCTTTAGCTGACCTCTCACTTCCTCAGAGTTAAGGCTAAGCATCCTCTCATTCTGATCAGTGGGTAGCCTAGTTGCAGGCAAGCTATATTTCTCTTCGAATCTACCAAACAAGGAGTTCAGCATGGCCAGCAATTCAATGCTGTTTTCACACTGAGCTGACCTGGTCTTATAATCAGTGATCTGTTGTATCCTTTGCCAGACTCCTAGTATCCCTCATGTCCTCAAAGCGACAATGTACCCTTCTTCCATATTCCCTCTTAGCCTCTTTAATGCCTCTTTTTAGATTTGCTCTGGGTTCACTTAGACCTCCCTTGTCTTTTGACCTGAATGCTGCATTCCTTGCCTTCAGGAGTTCACAGACTTCACTAGTGAGCTAAGGCTTTTGCTTTGCTCTAATTGTGATACTTTTGGTGATAGATAAGTCATCAGCACACTTTGAGATGTATGCCATTACTGCTTCGGTGTAGTCATCTATGTTTACCTGTTGGTCTGACGTGGCTGCCTCTTTGAATACATCCTAGCAGATACTTTCAAAACTGTCCTGGAGACATTCCATTTCCCCCTCATGCCAAACCCTGATCTGCTACATTGTGGGCTCTTCTCTAATCAGAGCAGGTTTGTAGGCTGGAAGAAGCATGATAGAAAGGTGATTGCAGCCTCCTATATTAGGTTGTTGTATTGCCTTGTAGGCTCCTTTTATGTTTGTGTATGCCCTGTCCAAAATGCTTGTACCTCTTGTGGGTATTTGACTCTGTCCATTTGCACAGATATTAAGTACGTAACAGTATATGGGCTTATGAACCAAAGGGACTGAGAATTGGCCAAATAAACCAATAATGTAAAAATAGAACAGTGAGCAACATATTATTAAAGGGCACTTATGCCACCTTTTTAGTTGTAATATATTACAGTTGAGTGTTTCTACAACTGTTCCATGAAGTAACACCAGAACCAGTAAAAACGGAAAAAACAGCTCAGGGGAATGAAATCACCACCAAAAGTTTATTCCAAATCAAATGACCAACAATAAAATCCAAGGAAACAGCTGGTAGATAAGCGCTTTCGTCCCGCTAAAATTATCCGGAACTTCATCTGATGATATCACTCAATGAACTAAGCTTATTAAAGTGCATCATAGTCCAATCACATTTCAAAATTTAGACACACCTAAAAAAATAGACCAATAGCAGCATCCAAACAAAATCAGACCCCTAAAAACAATGTAAAACCAAGATCACTTTAAAAACAAATTGTAAATAAAACTTATATTACAATATTGATTGGTAGTAAATATCTGCCTAACTACACTAATATTTCATGCTGTTTTATCTAGAAATACCCTTTTCTTAAGTAAACATTTTAATGATTCTGCATCATTCAAGCCTGGCCAGAACTGAGCTTCAAGTCGCAATTGCCAGAGTAGCTCCGCTTTCTCCAACAAAAGTGGCCATGCTCCTCCCCTTCCTGACATTTTCAATGCTTCTAAGACAATAACTTTGAATTCATGCTCTCTGTTATAGATAATATGCCTTGCAAGAGTGTTAGATTCCTTGTGTGAATGAATGTCACACAAGTGTTCACCAATCCTACTCTTGAGCTTACATTGGGTTTTACCCACATAAAAACATGGGCAAAACATACAAATGGCACAATAAACAAGTTTCATTGAATTACAACATGGTTTACCCAAAATTTTAATGCTGTAACCATTAATGTTAACCTGGCTAACATCTAAATATGTTTACAGTAAACACATGCACCACATTTCATTTGACCTGTCTTACTACTGTCCTTAATATTTTCAAAAATGTTCTTAAAATTGGTCCCTTTCTTGTACACAAATGTGGTTTTATTCCCCACACCATTTTCCATCTCCAAAATTTTCCAATTTTTTAAACAAAATATTCCTGATAGAAAAATTATCAGTATTAAACGTAGTAATCAGAGCATTCGAAAAAAGGTAGTTATTAATGCTACTGCCTAGAGTCAAATTTGGTGTATCATTTTCGATGGAATTGTAAATACTAGTTTGTCGTACACCACAAAAGAATTAAATAAATGAGCCAACTTGATGGGAAGTATTACACAATATTTTCTTATTGCCTTACAAAAGATTAAAATGCCCAATAGCTCTTTTCTTTTACTTCCATGAAAAGTTCCTCAATTAATGTAGCAGGGTACCCTCTCTTAAGAGACATATTTTTTAGGACAGTGCATTCTTCCAGAAATTTGTGCCATTTTGTAACCATAAGAGCTGCTCTAACGAATTGTCCCTTGACTATAGCATATTTCTGTGAAAATGGATGATTACTTTGAAAATGCAAACAGGCATTCGAGTAAGTGGTTTTACAAAAAACTTCTGCTGTATATCTTCATTCTGTACTATTCTTCCTGACTAACACATCTAAATATGAAATTATGGTGTAGTCAACAACATGGGTAAATTTTAAAAAGCTGTAGTATTATCGATGTATTCCAACAGTTAGTCAATTGTTTCAACAGGACCGGACCATAAAATAAAAATATCATCCTGGTATCGGATCTAGATGTCCCAGAAAGAAAACAAGTGAGAGGAAAACAAGAACTTCCATTCCCATAACAACATAACTATATTAGCATATAAACCCCCACAAGATGAGGCCATTGCAACGCCCTCTTTTTGAAGGTACAGTTCTTTCTCGAACCACATAAAGTTAGATCTTAAGACCATATCAAGCAGTTGTTCATAGGTATTGATCATATTTTGTTCAATACCCTTACTGGCAAGGCAGTCACAAAACCACTCTTCTCCTATTTCGCGGGGGATGTCCATATAGAAGTCTTTAACGTCTATGGTAATAAAGACTTGGTTTTGGTCATATGTAACACAGTCTAGTCTCTCTAAAAAATCCCAAGAATCTATACATATATGAGACTCACCTAAGATGAACTTTTTCAGTTCGGAATCCAAAAAATTTAGCTAAAGGATGTGTGATCGACCCCCTTGCGTCCACAATGGAACGCAGAGGGGGTTGACACACATCCTTGTGAATTTTTGGAACTCACAAAATTGTAGGTGTAGTGGGGTAATTCACAGCGAGGTAGTTATATTGATGGATGGCAATAAAACCATCAGTGAATAAATTTTGCAAAAAGCTTCTTAGCCTACTATAAGCAATGTTTAATTCATTAATTGACCATTTTTGGTAAGTTTGTGAATCCAAAATAATTTTCATTTTCTTAATAGAATCTATTTTGTTCATAACTACTAGATCACCTCCTGTATCTGGTTTAATAAATTATTCCTGATGTATTTTTCAAAAATTCTAAATCTAGCTTTCATTCTTGTGTTAAATTTCCATTAGTAACATAACCTCTGGTATGTTTACTATCCAAAGTTCTGTCTAATTCACACATACGCTGAAACAGTTAAAGGGAAGGATGTAAAGGAGAGTTATATGAGCTAGAAATTCTTAGTGGATTGTTCACATACGCATGATTCGGGAACAGTAGTCTTAAATTAAGCTTACGCACATATAATCTTAAATTTATAAGTGTTTGTGTTAAATTCATTTTATTAGAGTGAACAAAATTCATTCCTTTAGAAAAAAGGTTGCACAAACCAATGTCAATATCCAAAGAGGAAAAGTTGTAAACTTTAAAGTCACCAGCTTGATTCTGTACAATATGCAAGTGCGGTAAAATACAAGTGGGAGAATCAGAATTTGAATTCATGATCTCAGTTATAGATAATATGCCTCGCAAGAGCATTGGTCTCCTTGTGTGAACGAATGTCACATAAGCATTTGCCAATCCTACTCTTGAGCTTACGTTTGGTTTTGCCCACAAAAAAAATGGGCAAAACTTACAAATGGCACAAGAAACGAGTTTCATTGAATTACAACACGGTTTACCTAAAAATTATCTATAACAGAGATCATGAATTCAAATTTGTCTTAGAAACATTGAAAATGTCAGGAAGGGGAGGTGCATGGCCGCTTTTTTGGAGAAAGCAGAGCTACTCTAGCAATTGCAGCTTGAAGCTCAATTCTGGTCAGGCTTGAATGAGGCAGAATCATTCAAATGTTTACTTAAGCTAAACGCTATTTCTAGATAAAACAGCATGAAATATTAGTGTAGTTAGGCAGATATTTACTTCCAATCAATACTGTAATACAAGTTTTATTTACCATTTGTTTTCAAAGTGATCTTGGTTTTCCGCTGTTTTTAGGGGTCTGGTTTTGTTGATGCTGCTATTGGTCTATTTTTTTAAGGTGTGTCTAAATTTTGAAATGTGATTGGACTACGATGCACTTTAATAAGCTTAGTTCATTGAGTGATGTCATCTGATGAAGTTCCGGATAATTTTGGTGGGACGAAAGCGCTTATCTACCTGCTGTTGTGTTTCCCTGGATTTTATTATTGGTCATCTGATTTGGAATAAACCTTTGGTGGTGATTTCATTGTCCTGAGCTGTTTTTTCCATTTTTACTGTTTCTACAACTGTGCTGTCAAAACACAATTTCTATCTAGCACTGAAGGAGCATGAATGGTATGCCGGCCAGTTTCAAGATGAAGAAAGGACAGGATAATGGGACAAAGACAGGAGGTCTGATCATACTACCTGCAGAGAAGGTTTGGGACAGAAATGGGGTTGAGGGAAGGGGGTGAAGTGTTCATTCACCTAATTTATTTGTCTTTTGTTGATCATGTTAGTCTAGCTGAGCCAAAAGCCATTTGTCAGTGGAGACCCGAGAAGAAAAGCTCCTAATCTCTTTTCTCACGGGGAATACACAACTTTCGCAGATGTGTTGACACCTTACGGTATTAGAGTTCTTAGTGGTGGAGACTTCCGCAAATGGGTCACATCAGTACATTAGAGACAGGAAAGATAATGTGCTTATCTCATGCCATAGTCTCTAAATAATGACAGTAGGAGCGGGCTTAAGGCAGATAATATTCTCTACAGAATGATGTGCGATACAAGCGATTCTCCTATTGTGTACTGCTACAGGAAAATGTCAGTCAAGGATCTTTACAACTTGCATAGAGGGGAAGATACAATCGCTCTGCTCCACATGTTGGAAAAGGTAAACAAGCTAGCCCACTCTGCGATGAGACTGTCAAGTTTAGATATGCTTTACTTATAAAGCCAGGGATCCAAAGATGCAGGATATCAAATGTTGTGCATGAGAATGCATGAAATTTCCAGAAAATGTGTTGCGAGGAGCAGACTTGGCAATTAGACCTTACAGTCAAAATGTAGTCAATTAATTAATCAAGACAATGTAAGCACCAAGGGCTAGCCCATTTACTTTGTTTCATGTTCTTTGTTCATTAATGGTCTTTCCACCTCATTACTTTATTTATATATTTATCCTTTGTTGACTGAGTTAATCCCACTAGGCTAGTAACCTCTTACCAAAAGAGATATAGGAGACTTGGGGGGGGGGGCATTCACTAACCACAGCTTGCAAAATTTATGTGCCACAGCCTCCAAGTGAGAAGTGGTTTAAATGTCATTGCTAAGCCTGCTGCCTTCAGAGGCAAATCCCCTGTTTAAAATGGTCTGAAAGAGAACTCAGATTAATCTCTTCTCAATCTGAGAAAGAATGGTTTGTTGTATTTAATTTAGAATTTCAGAGTGATAACAATGCATATCAGTTAAAGAAACCCAAGAGCTAGGAATGTAAAGTTCATATTCTGTGGCCCAAACATATCCAACAGCCTGGTTTCCCTATATGGAAAAGGATCTGAATTATACGGCTATGTCTGTGATATATTCTAATGCACTGCCACAATCTGGTCGGTTAGGTATTCACAAATTTCAACAGATAGCCTAAGTTCGTTGTCATTTGTACACTTAAAAAAAGCAGTGTGACAGTTCATTTGCTATTGATGTAATACATTTAAAATAATATGTCAGAAGAAGATGTGATGCATACCGGGGAGCCACTGTCTTCATGGTGTGAGTTCATGAATAACTGCCTAATCCCTAGCATATGACATGCTAGCTGTATTTGAGCAGATTCATCTACAATGGCAGATTTATTTCTTTGATCTCTCCTCCTTCATTAACTAAGGTTGGCGACTTTTGAGGAAACCTTCAGAAGCATTCTTATGAGGAGACGTCTCCTCTTAGCTACTCTTAGCTAAAGTGATTCCTTCAAGAAAATATCTGTTGTTTCCAAGAAATGAAGCAGAGTCTGAGGCAGCAAAGAGGACTGAGGAGGACATAAGTGAGTTTGTTGTAGAGAAGGAAGCTGTTGTGTTTCTATAGTTGTAGCTTACCAAGTGTAGTTGTTACCTACTCAGTGTAGCTGCACCTTTCTCAGTGTAGTTTTACCTTAACCAGTGCACTTGTGGCCTACCAAGTGGACTTGCGGTTTACCCATTGTAGTTATAGTTTACCAAGCTCCTATTGCTTTATAATGAATGCCAGTCTAAGCACACAAGCTGTGAATGACATTGGATGTGGAACTGATGACAATACAGTTGAATCTGCAGCTGCACGATGATACGTTACCAATTTGAACATAGTTATTGACTTTACTGGATTAAGCCTCATCTTATTTTGCTCTTAACACTTTAGTAATATACGTAGTGCTGTCTGAAACCCGGCCTCGAGTCAGGAATTTGGCTAGTTCTTTCAAAGAGGTGGTCAATGACATATCTCCCTTTCCCTTCTGTAATAAGGAAATTGACTTACAAGTGTCAAGACATGGAAAAGTGTTTCCAAGAATCTTGGTATCGCAGCTTATTCCTGAAATAGGAGACTTACAGGGTGACCATGGAACTCCATTGAAGTTTCTCTCTTTGTCCTTTCATCACACAATGCTGTGAAAGGATGTGCCAACACCATATGGTGTCAGTTGCACTAGAAGAATTTGAATTCAAGAAAAAGGAGTCTGATAAAAGTCAGTCCCATGAATACTTCTTCTTCCGGCTTTTCCCGGTTAGGAGTCGCCACAGCGGATCACATGTCCGCTCATGACTGGCAGTGGAGTTTTACGGTGTTGAGTTGCCAGCCCAGCGCCCAACCTTCCACAGAAGGCAGAGTCCCATGAATACTACTGAAACATAATAAGGACCTGAGCATTGTGGGAGGCTCAGGCACTTGCAATCCCCCCCTCTGCTGCTCACTGCAGACTAACTCCGGGATCATGAAGTCTCAAACAAAATGGGAGTACTTGGTTCAGCAAATAAATCAAAACTTATAACTTCTCTTTTCCTGTACATCTCAGTAAACAAATATATAGACAATGAACTGAGGATTCAGAATCTGCAATTTCATAAACTGGTAGTTTGATAAATCAACTTTCATCAGACTTCATTCTAGCTACTTCTGCAGGCCCATCATACCGCTCAACCTCTTAGTGCAAGACATCTGGACAAAGCCTAAAATAATTGGGGGGACAAAGGTCCAAAAATAGGGACAGATATTAAATATTGCCCTTATAAACTCAGAAAGTTATAGGAAGAACAGGATTTATGTTTACATCCTTCAGAAAATGCATGTCTAGTCTGAAACTCAAATGTATGTCATTATAAAGTGACTTCAGTCCTCAGTGATTTGCCATAAAGCTACAACTTTTATGAATGACAGATCAAAAATATGAGCCAAAAATCTGAACATTCTGTGAAAATCTGGCAATTGAGAGGTATTCGGCCCATTGGTATCAAATCTGAAATGTACCAAGGAAAAGGCAAGAGGGGCAGCTGCCAAGGGTGCAGGCAGTTTTGGGACATGAGCAGTGCTTTAGTGCAGGGAGAAAGGGGTTCCTAATCAGTCTCTGGGACAGCTGCCAGCAGTAGTACCACGTGTAAGAGTAAAACATTTAAGAAGTCATGTTTGTCAGCTGATTAGGGCTGCTTAAAAACCATTGAGGTTATTTTCTGAACTGTAAAAATTTGTTTTTTTTTCCAACAGTTCAACAAAGCTCCTTGCAATACTCAAATTCCTTCTGAAACCATATCAAGGAGCTTTGCCAAACTGTACCAATGAGACCTTGCTACAGCTCATAGGATGCACTGAAATGGTATATTTCGGTTCATTTTTTTGTCCTTAAGTTTTGTGGCTTTACTAATGTAGTCATTTCCACACTAACTCCACACCCAAAACACATTTATTAACGGACTTCTGATGACACATTTATTAAAAAAAATTACTATAAAACTGACCGTGATGGCGAGCAAATAAAGGTCTAAGTTAAATAACTAAAAATATAAGGCAAATATTTTTGTCAAAAAGACTTCAAACCTATAATCACATCAACAGATATAAAAGGATTAAACTAAACACAAAAACACATTTGAAACAAAGAACAATAAAGTGGCCAACTACATAAAATGTAAATAATGTAATGATAAAATCTATTGAAAAAGAATAGTATTTATAAGGTCAGTAGGAATATGAATAACATTTACCTGAATTAATGTTAACCATGATAAATGAAAAAGAAGTTATGTACTCACCATAACGTTCCATCTGAGTAGGTAACTTCATTTGTCTGCAACCTGTGGGTATTGGATCAGTCCTCTGATCTGAGCCGGCAGCTTTCCAAGCTAAAAGATCCGAGCTCTCAGCTCCTCCCCTTACCCATAATGCCCTGCCACCTCCCTCCAGTCCTCAGATTGAGTTTGCCAAACAAGAAAACAGACTACAACCATCGAAACAGGAACCCTAACCAAATGCAAGACCAGGTGAAACCCTGAGTGATGGAATAACCATAAAACAGGTTAGGGGGAAGGAGGGGGGGGGACGGTTGCAGACAAATTAAGTTACCTACTCAGATGGAACGTTATGGTGAGTACATAACTTCTTTATCTGAAGTAGTTAACTTAATTTGATCAGCAACCTGTGGGACAGAGTCCCCAGCTACATAAATCCTTGGGCGGACCTCAAGGAAGGATATTCCGGAGTACTGCGGAGCCAAATGATGCCCTACTCCTGGATATCAGATCCAATTTATAATGAGAAATGAAAGAATGAGAAGAGGAACAAGTAGCTGCTGAGCAGATGTCGTCTACAGGAACTCTCATCCAGAATACTGCAGAAGTAGCCATAGACCTGGTAGAATGGGCATGGCCCCCAAGGGTTCAGGCTGGCCGGAGACTAACTAAGCATGCCTGATGCATTGGGATATCCATCTGGCCAAGGTAACTTTCGTAATAGGCTTACTCAAAGATGGTTTAGTGAAAGAAACGAACAGTTGATCTGATTTCCTAGTAGTAGCCATCCTGTGCAAGTAGAAACGCAATTGTCTGTGTACATCCAATGAGTGTAATCTGTATTCCCCTTTGTTCTAAAAGTTGGGGAAAAACACAGGCAAATTAATGGATTGGTTGATATTGGATTCAGAGGCTACCTTGGGCAAGAAAGAAGGGTTAGTCCTGAGAGAGACTCTGTCCTTATGGAAGACCAGATATGGAGGTTTCATGCAAAGGGCTTGAAGCTCAGATACTCTCCTGGCTGAAGTAATTGCAATCAGGAAGGCCGTTTTCCAAGATAAAAATTTTAACTCAACCGAAGCCGCCGGTTCAAAGGGAGACGAGATACTGGGAGTCATTGTGATTAGTGGAACTGGATCAACCAAGCAGTGAGCTTGAGGTCGCCTAGGTTTGGGGCTGTAATCCCACAGGATGAGAGATCAGATCCGGAATGGGATCTAAGATCCAAGGAGGAACCACACTGCGAGACTGCAGGTATGGGAACCAGATCTGGCGAGGCCAGAATGGGGCTATGAGGATTATTTTGCTCCCCAACTGATGAGCTTTCTGCAGAAATTCTGTCATCAGCGGAAGAGGAGAATAAGCATACAGGAGACCGGGGGGCCAAGCATGCACCAGAGCGTCTCTGGGGCTCTCCCCCATAGGGGGAATACTCGCTGCATTTTGTGTTTGACGGAGAAGCAAAAAGATCGCAGCAAGGCTGACCCCATCGGAGGAAGATCTGATTCGCTATTGATGGGTTTAGAGACCACTCGTAAGGTGTGAGGATCGAGCGACTCAGCTTGTCCGCTAAAATGTTCGACCGACCCGGAATGTGCGTTGCTATGAAATCGCCCATTCCCAAACTCTCATAGCCTCTCGACAAAGAGGGTAAGATCTGGTGCCTCCCTGTTTGTTGATATACCAGAATACCGCCATGTTGTCTGTCTGAACTGCAATAGTCCCCAGAGGAAGAAGGTTTTAAAGGGCTTGCAATGCTAGAAGCACCGCCCTCATCTCCAGGACACTGTTATGCAGAACGGTCTCTAAGGGAATCCACGTGCCCTGAACGGTTTTGCCCATAGAATGCCCCCACCCCCACCCGAGGCGAGAAGCGTCCGTGGTCAACGTGGCTTGGGGCTGAGGCATCACAAACGGTCTCCCTTCCCGCGGCTCTTGGGAATGGAGCCAAAGAAGGGAGTTTCTGCAAATCTTGCTCAGGGGAATTGGCGACTCCAATGGATGGAGTAGGAGTGACCATTGAACCTGAAGAGTCCACTGGAGAATTCTCATATGCAATCTTGCTAAGGGCAATAGGCTTATGGCTGCCGCCATGGAGCCCAGGGCTCTCAGGACCAACTCTGCAGGTGGGGCTGGCGACAGCAGGAGCGCCATTATGTGTAGTGACAAGCTGCGCAACCTGTCCATGGTTAGGAAAGCTTTGGCTTGGCACATATTTATCCTGGCCCCTATAAAATCCAGAACTTGCACAGGGTGCAGAGACGACTTCTGACGATTTATAGTAATGCCTAGATGCTGGACCGTGGCTAGGAAGTAATCCCTGGCGGAGCAAAGCAGATGCATGGTGGGGGCAGTGAGGAGCCAATCGTCCAGGTATGGAAATACCTGAATTCCCTGAAGTCTCAGGTAGGCTGCTAGAACTGACATGACCTTGGTGAACATCCTGGGGGCTGTGGTGAGGCCGAACGGCAGAACCCCGAACTGAAAGTGATTGGCTCCTAGACGAAAGCGGAGAAACCTCCTGGACCATCTGTCCATGAGAATATGGTAGTACGCATCCTTGAGGTCTATGGAGCACCATCCAGTCATTCGCCTGTAACAGAGGGAGAATAGAATGCAGAGTGACCATCCGGAATTTCTCTTTGGCAATGAACAGGTTTAGAGATGACAGGTCCAGAATTGGCCTTAAGTCCCCCGTCTTTTTTGGCACCAGAAAGAACCTGGAGTAATTGCCTAATCCGGACTGCTCTGGGGGGATGTGCTGGATGGCCCGTTTTTTTACCAACTTCGAAATTTCTGAAGCCGCCGCCTCCCTTTGATCGGGTGGGACAAGATGCAAAAAGGGAACAGTGTAACCTCTGGATATTATTCGGAGCACCCAACGATCTGTAGTAATGGACTCCCAACTTTGTAGGTGCTCCAAAAAACGCCCCCCGACTGCCTCCAGAGAGGGACAGCTGGGCAAGCCCTCAGGGCTGTTGCACGGGTCGGTCTGAGAACGGCTCGCTGGACCCGAAATTCTTCAGCCTCCTCTACCTCTGGACCGGTGTCCGCCTTGTCCTCCTCTGCCGGATGAGGGATCCGGAGTGGGATGGGACTGCTGGGACTTCCGGAACCACATCTTCTTCTGTCCTCTCTGGTTCCTTGAGAAGGACCTTTGAGGATTAGAGAAGCGGATCCCGATGGCAGACAGTGTCTTCCCGTCTTTCTCGCTCTGGAGCAACATGTCACGGACGGTTTTGCCAAATAGCATAGAACCGTCAAAGGGAGCATTCGCGAAGGACGCCTTGAAGGGTTCCAAAAAGTCACAAAGGCAAAGCCAGGCGTGGCGCCGTAAGGCGACCCCTGCTCCGCTAGCTCTTGCTGCTCCCTCCGTGGCATGGGAGAGGAGCCACATGGAAGTGTTAGAAATTGACTTCAGAGTGGCCATGCGAGCCGAGAAGGTCCGTTTGTCCTCAGCCACCATGGACTCTGGGGGAGCTCCAGCGAGACTGACGTGTGCCAGGTAATTCAGCGCCCTTATAGGAAAGGTAGCTGAAGCAAACATCCGCTTGCCAATATGGTTCATCATCCGAGATTCCTTATCAGGAGGCTAGACCGAGGAACTTTCCTGTGCTAGTTCCTTCTTAGTGGCAGCCGCCACCACCATGATATCTACTGGGGACCCTTTATTCCACGCCTGTCTGTCAGAAGGGGGGACTGAGTATTTTGGCTGGTCTTTTAGGGATTGGCTCCACAGTGTCCGTCTCCTTCCAAGCTCTGGTAGTAATCAAGTCTACCACGGGATCAGCCGGGGGACACACCCAAGAGATAGACGGGCCTGCGTCAAACGCTTCCAGAAACACCGACTCATCTGAAGGTTTTTGGGCAGACAACCCCCCTCTAATATGTAGCATTTCCATAATGTCTCCGAAGGAGACTTCTTCCGGGGGTGACCTTGGGGAACCTTCCCCTTCCTTTAAGTCTGTGTCTTCTGTGAGGGACTCAGGGGAGTCCATGTGCCTCCTTTTGCACTTTTGTTTGTGAGGCACCTCCTCAGAGGGACTGTCTGAGGAGGGCTCACCAACGGGGTCCTGTTCCCCTACGGGAACTAACTGGAGCACCGACGCAGGCTGTCCCTGGGGCCAGATGATGGAAGATAGGCCGAAATACACAGGAGTGATGGGTGGATCCATAGCCCAGACCGGGGACCTGGAACTCCTCGACAAAACCCTCTCCACTACATCAAAAGCAGAGAGCGAACCACTCTCCCCTGGCTCCGAGAGCAGCCCCCTCGGCTCCGACACAAGGACCGGTGTCGGAGCCAATGCAATTGGACCCGAAAGGGGAGTGAGCTCTGACCGACATGGTGCCGAAGACACACTCACCCCTGTGGCTCCAAAGCTCGGCTCTCGGCCCTGAGAGCTCGGATCAGACACGCTCGAGGGTACTGTTGGTGAAGTAGCCACCACTGTCGGCGCCGACTCCCCGGGTCCGAGACGGCTTGGATCCAAAGACTCCGAAACCAGATAGCAAATCGGAGAAGGAGCAATTGGGGCAAAGAAAGGTGCGAGCTCCCCCCCCCCCAGAGGGGGGGGGGGAGGCAGGAGCAACCCCATCTGCATCTGGGCCTGCAAGAATCGACGCATCATCCGGTCCAAATCAGCGTCAGACATGCTTCTGGTGGATCTTGAAGAGGTCGCCGAAGCAGGCCGGGAAGGCCACCTCGAAGACCTAGTGGGAGACCGGTACTCCTCCTCCGGCTCCGGGGAAAAGCGAGGGGAATGGAGCCGAGATGGTGGAGATCGGGAGACCCTTCTGGGAGGACTAGCTACTTTAGCTGGCGGAGCAGAGGAATGAGACTCTTCCCGCCTCTTATGGCTTTTATGCCGCTCCCTATCCTTGTGCCTCTTCTCTCTAGAAAGAGAGTTCCCCTCTCCCTGAGACACAGAGGGAGGTTGAGTCCCAGTCAAGGGAGGGGGAACTGAAGGCAGGGAAGCCGCGGCTGGTGCCTTAAGAAGGAGAGGAGGAAGAAGAATCCACTGGCAAAAGCCCTGCTAGGATTAACTTATTCCTTCTATCCCTCAAAGCCCGGGGGTTGAAGGCCGCGCATACTTAGCAGCTAGAAGACAAGTGGCCTACCCCTAGGCAGAGAACGCACTGAGTGTGACCATCCGCTGGGGACAGCTTATGGCCACACTCAGTGCATTTTGAAAAAATGGCCTTAGGTCCTTCAGCCATCGCACGCACCACACGCAGACAGTAAAGGGGAGGAAAAAAGTTACATTTAAACACTAAATTACCACAAGAAAAGGAGGAAAGAGATATATAAACAAAAACTAAGGGCCTATAACACTCATTCAAAACACAAAAAAGAGTTTTTTTTAAGTTTTAAAGTTTCTCTAACTTGTACCCAACGCCAAGAGCTCATCGCTAGAAGCTATCAGAAGCAGCGGCAAACAAGATCTGAGGACTGGAGAGAGGTGGCAGGGCATTATGGGTAAGGGGGAGGAGCCGAGAGCTCAGATCTTTTAGCTTGGAAAGCTGCCAGCTCGGATCAGAGGACGGATCTGATACCCACAGGTTGCTGATCAAATTAAGTTAACTACTTCGGATCATAAAGTTTATACATACAATTTAAGATCTAAACAGGTAAAATTAAAATAAAGGTACTTGAATGGAAAGATCTATAATATCACTATATGTATTATCACTATAAATTAAACTAATGGTATTTATTCCCTCCAGAGCTTCTACCACTGACAATTTCTCCTTCACTATATTAACTCACAGCACCCCCATTGAAATTGTATCTCACACAAAGCTCCTCTGCGTCATTTATTATCACCTAAAATTTGACATCCACATTAATACTGCTATTAAAAAAAGTCATCAGAAATTACAACTCTTGTACCAACATAACCGCTTCCTCACTCCAGCAACCAGAAAGACCTTAGCCTCCTCCTACCTTCTCCCCTCTCTTACATATGATGCTCCCCTGTTCACTAACCTCCAACTCAGTTTACAATCCAAGTTAGAATCCTGCTACAATAAAATCAGTAAATTTGCCACCAACTCCAAATACTCATCTCATCACTGCCTCTCTCTCCAATCCCTACAATGGCTTGAGTTACCAAACTACCTAAACCTACTAAAACTCTCCACAGCTCACAAACTCATCTTCAAACCTTCTAGCTGTCCAGCTCTTTCCACTACTCTTTCCCCTATATTCCAAATCGCCCACTTCGGTCAGAAAACCAAAACCTTCTCGGCCCCCAGGCCATTTCCTGCTATCTTGGCACTCCCTCCCACACTTCGAAACACTCCAAATCCCACCAACTTTAAATCCCTCCTTTACTCATACCTATCCTCCAAATGGATCTGCCCCTGCTCTTCACCCACATGAGATCCCACTCTATTACCCATCATTCACACACATACTCTACACATCTTTCGTACCCTCTATATTATAAATTCTTCTTTGTACATACTTAAATATGTTCTTTCTGCTGCTGGAACAAACTTTCACCATCACTACACCTATACTTCACTCTAACACCTACTTATACGAAATCCATTAAGCAGTACTGAAACGGGTATTCTATATCTACTGATCTGCACATTTCCTCTTAATGATAGACCTAATTTATTACTGCGGTATATTTTTGATTTCTGATTTATTGATTTTTAATTCTTAATTGACTTGTAATTGTTTTGTAACAGTGTCATGGAGCTTTTCTCCCCAGGCCTCCACTGAAAACGGACCTCTCAAAAGTCCAGTGGACTTCCACGGTCATCAAACTGAAATAAATTAATGAATGAATGAATTAATTAAAACTAAACTCAATTCACAATTATCTGAAAAAAATATATATTAATAAATTGCAGTTCAGTTTTGAAAAAAAAACACAGAAAAAATGCTCAACTTTATTAGATAGTTTACAAGCTCTCAAATTTTTTTTGTAATGACTGCCTACAAGTAGGCTACATACAAATATTATATTTATCTTGCCCTTGTGGCCCATGTCATGACTGAAGACAGCCAGTAGCTCTATTATGATAAAAAATTTAAAAAAAAATGAATAATCCTATCTTAACTTGTCCAGTTTCATCAAGAGCTGTCTGTATCCCATAATGATCAAGTTTATCATCCTGTTGTGTGGGAAAGTAAATCGTGTTATCATAGAAAGCATCCCATAATGATCAAGTTTATCATCCTGTTGTGTGGGAAAGTAAATCGTGTTATCATAGAAAACAATCTGCAAAACCACACATAAAGCAGAGTTCAAAAGTACATAACAGGTGGATCATTCTGTTTGGCAAAAGTATCCCCACTTCTCTATGGCTATTCAACATTATAATTAAATATATATATATATATATATATATATATATATATATATATATATATATATATATATATATATATATATATATATAGAGATATATATATATATA